>NC_134484.1:70208280-70380780 GCF_040206685.1 Ascaphus truei
TTGGGACTGTAGCAAATAATGTTATTGGCCAGATGTTGTGGTCCCCTACAATGCATGATGTTCTGATTATGACATCAACATCATGTAATGAAGTACGTTTCTGTGTATATTTCATTAACCTAACTAACTATAGTTTACTGTGTTTATTAAACGTTCTAAAAATACATAGTATAGTCAATATGATGATATAAGCTACCATAATAAAGCTGGTGTTATCATTTGTCGGTGTTATACATGGATCCTACACAAATTGATACAGACACAAACAGTTGTCTTACAAAGTGTGTCTATGCTAATGTGCACGTGATTGACGTTACAATTGTGACAATACTTGATAATTATCATCATGATAATGATGAAGTGACGTGATTTATATTGCAAAAATATTACCAACATTGTCATATTGGTAAATTAGAAATGCTAAATGACAGTAACATTTGCAACAAAATTGTGTTTTCTGTTAACAGTTTTACACTTGGTACATGTAGGACACATCCACACACGTGTGACTTATACATACACATGTCACAAATGTAAATTAATGTTGACTATTAATTCCTAGCATTAAAAAACACCTACATTGCTAAATATAAGATGTAGTACGCATTGTTGTGATTACAGGCATTCATGCATGGAGTGTTAGGATCAGTCAATTTCATCCGTGATGAATGAGCTCCCGTAAGTAAACAAATAAGTACAGTTATCCCCTTGTCTCCAAACACATCTATATTACATTAATGGAATTTATAAGGAAACATACATAAAATGTGATGAAATGTGAGTAATCATTTTCTAATACAATGCACATGAAAGCTCAAGAGTAGCTAAATGCATATACATGATACAGAAAGTACATGTATGTTACATTTGTGTTAAAACCAATATGTTGGGTTTTTACTTCAAATAATTATAGGAAGATTGAGGTAGGCACATCTTATGAGAGATGTCAGCAAATATACATACCATGATCAGTCATACTGGAGATATACCTATAATGCAAAGGAACAATATATAAATTGCAAACATTGACATGCCATCTTCAGTACCGTAAACAACACAGCAAAGTGTGTATTTGGTGTTAAATGTGCAACACCATGTATATTTCATGACATTCAAAATGTAAATCAGGCTGGTGTACACATCATATGGATGTACATGTTACACTGCACCAATAACATTGTATGTAAGCATACTAGAAGCATGAATGAGTATGGGCATAATATGTGTATTGTGTTAGCATAAGGAACAACACAATGCTAAAATATTAGTGCTTTGTTACCCCAGTTGTATTCACATACACACAACTAAAGTAAAATTGAAGAGGGATTATATAACCTGTGCAACAATAACATACCGGTGCCACATCCCTTTGTGCACACAGCAGAGAGAAGAAAGGTGTGCAACCCATATTCATCTGTGTCCTACCAGAAGGGTATATAAAAAAACATTATTGTTAAGATAACATAATGTAAGTATAAAAGTAGAACTTGGAACATATATGTTTTTACTTACAAGAAAAAAATGAATTGATGAGATTCTGGCGTGTCTGGCCACCACTGGCTGTTTGTTCATTTTCAGCAGCTACATGGGTGGGATGCTCGTCTACCACAGGCTCAGCTAGGTCTGACTGTACATTGTGCCTGAGTGCAACATTGTGCAAAATGCAACAGGCAAGGATAATATCAGACACTTTTTGAGGCTTGTATAGAAGAGCCCCACCAGTTCTGTCCAGACACCTAAATCTGGTCTTGAGTAGGCCAAATGTCCTCTCTATAACAGATCTTGTAGATATATGGGCTGCATTGTACCTGTCCTCTGCTTCAGTTTGAGGGTTTAGCACCGGAGTCAAGAGCCACGGCCTAATTCCGTATCCTGAGTCACCTATAATGAATGGAGCACACATAAGCTGACATTAGTGATCAAATTGTACAATGCCAACATTCCTAAATAAAAATGTGTTTTGTGTTATAACATGTAAATGTGTACTCACCCAGCAGCCAACCATGTTCAAAATGTCCCTCTTCGAACGCATGGAAGACTGAAGAGTTCCTCAGGATGGAGGACTCGTGACTGGAACCAGGGAATTTGGGTACCACATGCATTATCCTCATCGTCGCATCACATACCACCTGTACATTGAGTGAATGGTAGTGCTTACGATTGCGGTACACATGCTCACTCTGACTAGGTGCAATCAAAGCAACATGTGTGCAATCGATTGCACCCAGCACACATGGTATCCCTGCTATATTATAAAAGCCAGTCCTGACTTCCAGCCACTCTGTCGCCTCTGTAGGAAAATGAATATAATTCCTAGCGCGTCTATTGAGTGCATAGAGAAACTGGGTCAAGGCCCGCGAGAATGTAGATTGCGAGACCCCGCCCACTATGCCCACAGTTGTCTGGTATGACGCGGAAGCAAGATAATGTAATGAGCACAGCATTTTAACAAGCCCAGGGACTGCACGACCTCTGGCTGTGAAAAAATCTAAATCTCCCCTTATCTCCTGATAAAGAGATAAGATTGCTGCTGAACTCAAACGATAGTGACTTACAATCTCCTCCTCACTCATCCCATCTAACAGGGTTCTCTCCCTGTACAGACGCGGACGAGGCACAACTTGTCTCCTCTGTCTTCTCCTCTGATCTCCTGTCCCTCTACCTGTCCCTCGGCCTGTCCCTCTCCCTGTCCCTGTCGTATCCGCGTGACTGTCCCTGTCACTGTCCCTCCCTTGCCCTATATGATTCTCTTGATCATCAAGCTTGTCATAGAAAAGAATGTTCCTCCGTCTCCTAAACAATCTCAACATTTTGAAATGAGTAGCTGTGAATGAGCAGGTAATGGGCGTCCTTTAAATAGGTATGTGATGATGTCAGGTGACATAGTAAAATGCAAGGTGTTACATTAACATAATAAAGTACTTCTGTGGCAAGCTGTGTGCAGTTGTTGTTATAAGTATTTGTTGTGTGTATTCTGCAGGGAATGATGATATTTGGCAATGATGTGACGTGAACCTTTGTAGAAACATTGCTTGAAAATAAATAGTTGCATGTGCAATGCATGTAACACTTGTGAACGCAAGAGTCAGTCATGTAATTAGACAAAAAGGCTGAGATTGACGTGGGAAAAGTTTTGTGTAACATGTGTAATTAGGCATGTTATTGTGACATGTTGACAACAATGAATAGTCGTGTGCATATGCATGCATTTCTGTAATAAGGATAGTTGCTATAGAATGAGTTTACAAGGTGTCCCAATGCTGAATTACTGTACATGTGTGTATAAGTTAGGTTGAAGTGCTTGTAATGCTACGGTTACAATGTAAACATGCAATGTGATTGAGCGTCCAATAAGTGACGTCATGAAAATAGGGAGGACCCAAAACTAGATGTAAACATGAGAAGACAGATGTACATGAACGTTTAAAGATGCGTGTCACATTACAAGCATTGTGTAATGTAAAGGAACATGAATATACGGTGTATGTGTGACATGTGTGTCATGTGTAACATCATGTAAATAATTGTTGCTCAGTTCAGTAAAATGTGTGATATGATGTGAGGTTCTCCTTTAAGAGTTGAGTATAGTATTTTCCCTTGGCACATCATCACATGATGAGTAATGTGACCCGCAAATGCTGAAAACATGTAAAAGTATAATGTTATGCAAATAATACACGTCAGCTGTGACACAATGCAGGGAATGCCCCCACACTGTAATGCAAATGACGTTTGTATTGTGAGCAATGAAACGTAAACAGTACTATACTGTTATACGTCCCCGCTCCATTGACTCCATTGATGTACAGAAGATTTTTTTTTTCTAAGTGCCGTTCCGGCAGCCTTAGCGATCGTTCTCCCCTCCAAACTGCCAACTTTAGTTGGCGGGAGAAATTGGCCATAACATCTCAATTTCGTAGTGCCGATCAGCCCCGATAAGCTGTTTTTTTTTGTTGAATACAGCCGATTTCAAAAAGTGGCGATCAGTGGCGAAAACAGGCTTATCGGCAGGCGAATGGCCATAACAAAATAATCGGCTCCGAAACCTGGCGAAATCAAGCACTTATCGGCGCTTACTGAATCTCAAACCCAATTTTGCCTATAAAATGGCGATAATTCCCTTATCAACGCTTACTGCATGAGGCCCTAAGTCTCCTAACATACCCCTTTGACTATAAGCAGGTGCAGCGATTTCCCTTCATATTGTCTGATGTTATATAATTCCCTGCAATATACTGTAAATAAACATATCAAGTTACCAAATGCTGTTCCAGTTAACCTTCAGGAATTCAGATTCCAACACGAAAATTCCAATTAATACATTCAGAATGTTACTTTATCATTTTTATCATTTTTAAATCTCTTTTGTTGGAACTTTCCAAAAATCATCAAGCTTCTGCACTAAGCAACTGGATCAATTAAGCATGGGCTAAGCAAGTACATAGCTAACAACCACCATAATAAGTTTATGATCTTGTGATGGGTAACAAAGTGTGAAATCTGGAGCAGTTCGCTAATTTAAACCGGGCAATTCATTAGATGTCGGATGTACTGTGATATTGTCCTCCTACAAATCCCCGTCTCATATGGATAGTGTGCAGAACTTTTGTATGTAGTCCTCTCACCTAAAGACAGTGTTACATGTAACATCGCATTGGCATGACTGAACAGAGAAGCACTTGGGTTCAGGTAGCATACTGCGCATTGACAGTGAACAGGGACATAAAGAGTATTTAAGTGTAGCCATGGCTGGTTCTGGCTACTCATCTGCCTTCCCTAGCACGTAAGTCCTGGTAGATGCAGGCAGTGTTAGGCCCAATCTGGGGTTTGCCCCCACAAGTACAGTAGCATCCCTACTGTGACAGCGGTGGAGGCGAGACATGGTCTGTGTGTGGCCCAATCCTGGGTGCAGACATTGTACCCTCCCCCTCTCTAGCAGGGAAAAGGCAGCATGAATTAGTTTGTTGAGCTCTGACTCTGAGGAGTGAGGGTGTCTCGCCCTGTGGGGTGAGACTGTATGATCAGTCCCATAAAGGAACTGTGATTAAGCAAAGGAGGAGAAATAAGGCCTCAATCTTACCATCGGACACAGGGACAATCCAGAGGTCTGGGACCTGAGAGAGAAGGCAGTATTCACTGTAGTAATATGCTGTATGCAGTGGATGCTAAATAAAGACACTCCTGTTTCAATACTGTATACTCCTGACTTGAGTCTGCAGTCAATCAGGGGGAGTATGGACTGGTTCTACCGTGGAGGCTGCCTTCAGCAATCCTGAAGCCTGCGGTGGATGGAGGCACTAGCACCCAGAGACTGAACCAAGCATCTATCGCAAAAGCCTGTCCTGTTTCCCAAATAACAAGGCGGAACGTCAGTTCTCCTGCAAGCCAACAGGTATCATGCGCCATTACACACTGGGTAGCAGGCAGATCTCCAAGATGGGGGTGGGGGGTGGGGGGGGGGGAATGAGCAGTGCTACATATTATTTATTCAGATGTTATTGTTATTGATAACACGCATCACTCACACATCACTCACTACACTTGACATCTCATCTTAAATGTAATAGTGGTAAATAATTTATATTCCTCTCCTAAAAAAAAATCAATATTGTTATCAGCGTGATTTAAATGCTAACTAGGGATTTAGTAACTTGCCTGCAATTATAAATAAATGCATTGTAGATATCAAAGCTATTTAAAATATGTCTCCCACGTCACAATAACTGGTCATTGAAGATATTAAAAATATTTGTCAAAATCTAGTATCCCCGGCTAAGGCTGATATATGAGAAACTCTCATCGTTCAGAATCCAATAAATACACACTGTAACCAAAAAACTGGATTCTTAGGTATTACCGTAGAAAAAAGGAAAGCAATTGGCATTAAGAACCTTAGGGCCTCATTGCAGGTGATATGATCTTCCCACAGAGAGCTTATCAGATAAAGAATTATGAAAATATTCCCATGGGTCCTCTCCTAGCTGCCCTCTTATTAAAACCTTAACTGTTAACAGGTTGTGATGCAGCCTCTGACAAGCTCTAGACAGTTTTAGTTTTGGAATACAATATGGAAAACGAGAAAAATAAAAAACTTAGTATATTAAATTGAAATGTAAACTTTGGGTAAGCAAAAGCAACAGCCAGCACATGTTGGAGTACATCAGGAAATATTGTACTCAAATCCATTTTTTTTGTTGTTATCATGAGTGTTTTTGGCAGATTATTATTTTGTAAATGTATTGTGAACAGGCCAGTGGAAACATGTTATCTTCTCAAAAAGGGATCAGCCCATTTTTTATTTTACTTTCTGAGAAGAACAGAGCACATCATTGGAATCACATTCCTTGATACAACACAAAAACCTATACTGGTCCTGCGTTGCAAAGCACATAGAACCATCAGCTATTTAACCAATTCAGCAATTGATGGTAAGGGCGTCACATTGAAAGCTATGAAAGAAGTGTGTTGGACCAGCATTCAAAAAATTAAAATCAACAAGTAAATTTATGGAAAAGTGATTAACGGACAGATGGCAGAAGAGGAAACCAACTAGAAGCAGGTTGCAGTGGTCCAGTCGGGATATAATGAGTGCATGAGTAATAATTTAGGTGGATTATTGTGTGAGGAAGGGATGTAGTTTCGAAATACTGTATTGCGGTGGTGGAAAGGGCATGATTGGTAGAGGTACTGATTGTGCAGGATGAATGAGAGGGAGGAGTCAAGAATAACAACTAGGTCATTAGTGACTTTGTTAAAGCAGTTTCAATGGAGTGGTTAGGATGGAATCCAGACTGGAGTGTGTCATGGAGAGAGTTAGAAGAGAGAAAGTCCAGTATGAAGATTAAGATGATTTCTTCAGGATGGGTGTGACAGAAGCATGCTTGGAGGATGAAGAAAATAAGCCGATTTTCAGAGAGAAAAAGGTGAAGAGCTGAAGATACTCTTCAAAGAAATTCACTTGTGCACACCACATTAAAAACAATTTACCATTTATTTGTGTACAGTTAAAACATATATCTCCAAAACAAACAAAAAGCTAAAAAACAAAAACAAAAAACACACTAAACATTTGGGTGTACGGTGTAGTATTTAGTGAAAATGATCCCTCGATAGGCATAGGTTAATGTGGCTAGAGTGTGACTTGCGGCAAGACTCTGAGAGAGAGGCATCCCAAAGGAATCCCCTGACGGCTCCGGCGGGTGATTTCAGGTGACTGGATGTGACGTCAGAAGAACAAGATGGATGCGGAAGTGACTGAGTCACGGGTGGTATAGCGGTGGAGCGGTGAGATCGCGACATACCACAAAGCCACACCATATACGTACCCTGCCCATTACTCATTTTCTTATTGTAAGCCTTCATTTGTGAGTTTCTTTGTTTTATAAATATTTTATGGGCTCTGCATTATGGCTTTGTTTCTCTCTGATCGAGATTGCTGATCCTAGTACCCCACACCATCCAGGGACATCATTGCCACTAGTTGGATTACTGCTTCTATACTTCTACTCAATTGTGAGTAGGAATTTTGGAGCTCCATTTTATCATTTCACTTTCACTGTGTTTAGCATTATTGCACTATGTAATGTTTTTCTTTACATGGCCTTCATCATCGCTCCCCTGGGGTATGGAGAAATAGTGCTGCTAACAGCATGTGAAGGTATACAGTAGTCACTATGGCTGTTTGGAACAAAGTGGTGTGCACAAGTGAATTTCTTTGAAGAGTTTCTTCAGCTCTTCAACTTTTTCACATTGATACCATTTTCACAGCTTTGCACCCGCTATATAATCCCTATAGAATCTCTTTAGTATTTGTACCAACATTGCAGGTCAAATTCTGGGAGCAGCATACTTGATCAAATCCACTTTTAATTTTTGTATTTACGTTCAGAGACAGTTTGAAGAGATGAGTTAATATTGGAATAATGGCAGTTGAGAGTGATCGGAGGACATATGAGGTGATAGGATTGATAATGCAGGTTGTAGAGGGCATGAGGAGAAAGAACAGGCGACTTCCTCCCCAGTAACTGGTTGGATGGAGCTCAGGATTGCTTTGGGAACTTAGGGCCTCATGCAGTAAGCGTTGATAAGGGAAATATGGCCATGTTATAGCCAAAATTGGGTTTGAGATTCAGTAAGCGCCGATAAGTGCTTCATATCGCCAGGTTTCGGAGCCGATAATTTGGTTATGGCCAGTCGCCTGCCGATAAGCCTGTTTTCGACACTGATCGACACTTTTTTAAATCGGCTGGATTCAACAAAAAAAAACAGCTTATCGGGGCTGATCGGCACTACGAAATTGAGATGTTATGGCCGATTTCTCCCGCCAACTAAAGTTGGCAGTTTGGACGGGAGAACGATCGCTAAGGCTGCCGGAACGGCACTTAGAAAAAAAACATCTTCTGTACATCAATGGAAGTCAATGGAGCGGGGACGTATAACAGTATAGTACTGTTTACGTTTCATTGCTCACAATACAAACGTCATTTGCATTACAGTGTGGGGGGCATTCCCTGCATTGTGTCACAGCTGATGTGTCTTATTTGCATAACATTCGACTTTTACATGTTTTCAGCATTTGCGGGTCACATTACTCATCATGTGATGATGTGGCAAGGGAAAATACTATACTACACTCTTAAAGGAGAACCTCACATCATATCACACATTTTACTCAACTCAGCGACAATTATTTACATGATGTCACACATGTCACACATGTCACTCATACACAGTATATTCATCTTCCTTTACATTACACAATGCTTGTAATGTGACACGCATCTTTAAACGTTCATGTACATCTGTCTTCTCATGTTTACATATACTTTTGGGTCCTCCCTATTTTCATGACGTCACTTATTGGACGCTCAATCACATTGCATGTTTACATTGTAACCGTTGCATTACAAGCACTTCAACCTAACTTATACACACATGTACAGTAATTCATCATTGGGACACCTTGTAAACTCATTCTATACCAACTATCCTCCTTACACAAATGCATGCATATGCACACGACTATTCATTGTTGCCAACATGTCACAATAACATGGATAATTACACATGTTACACAAAACTTTTCCCACGTCAATCTCAGCCTTTTTGTCTCATTACATGACTGACTCTTGCGTTCACAAGTGTTACATGCATTGCACATGCAACTATTTATTTGCAAGCAATCTTTGTACAAAGCTTCACGTCACATCATTGCCAAATATCATCATTCCCTGCAGAATACACACAACAAATACTTAGAACAACAAGTGCACACAGCTTGCCACAGAAGTACTTTATTATGTTAATGTAACACCTTGCATTTGACTATGTCACCTGACATCATCACATACCTATTTAAAGGACGCACATTACCTGCTCATTCACAGCTACTCATTTCAAAATGTTGCGAATGTTTAGGAGACGCAGGAACATTCTTTTCTATGACATGCTTGCTGATCAAGAGAATGATATAGGGCAAGGTAGGGACACACCGAGGGACAGTGACAGTGACGCGGATACGACAGGGACAGGGAGAGGGACAGGCCGAGGGACAGGTAGAGGGACAGGAGATCAGAGGAGAAGACAGAGGAGACAACTTGTGCCTCGTCCGCGTCTGTACAGGGAGAGAACCCTGTTAGATGGGATGAGTGAGGAGGAGATTGTAAGTCGCTATCGTTTGAGTTCAGCAGCAATCTTAGCTCTTTATGAGGAGATAAGGGGGGATTTAGATTTTTTCACAGCCAGAGGTCGTGCAGTCCCTGGGCTTGTTAAAATGCTGTGCTCATTACATTATCTTGCTTCCGCGTCATACCAGACAACTGTGGGCATAGTGGGCGGGGTCTCGCAATCTACATTCTCGCGGGCCTTGACCCAGTTTCTCTATGCACTCAATAGACGCGCTAGGAATTATATTCATTTTCCTACAGAGGCAACAGAGTGGCTGGAAGTCAGGACTGGCTTTTATAATATAGCAGGGATACCATCTGTGCTGGGTGCAATCGATTGCACACATGTTGCTTTGATTGCACCTAGTCAGAGTGAGCATGTGTACCGCAATCGGAAGCACTACCATTCACTCAATGTACAGGTGGTATGTGATGCCACGATGAGGATAATGCATGTGGTACCCAAGTTCCCTGGTTCCAGTCACGATTCCTCTATCCTGAGGAACTCTTCAGTCTTCCATGCGTTCGAAGAGGGACATTTTGAACCTGGTTGGCTGCTGGGTGAGTACATATTTACATGTTCTAACACAAAACACATGTTGATTTAGGAATGTTGGCATTGTACAATTTGATCACTAATGTCAGCTTATGTGTGCTCCATTCATTATAGGTGACTCAGGATACGGAATTAGGCCGTGGCTCTTGACTCCGGTGCTAAACCCTCAAACTGAAGCAGAGGACAGGTACAATGCAGCCCATATATCTACAAGATCTGTTATAGAGAGGACATTTGGCCTACTCAAGACCAGGTTTAGGTGTCTGGACAGAACTGGTGGGGCTCTTCTATACAAGCCTCAAAAAGTGTCTGATATTATCCTTGCCTGTTGCATTTTGCACAATGTTGCACTCAGGCACAATGTACAGTCAGACCTAGCTGAGGCTTTGGTAGACGAGCATCCCACCCATGTAGCTGCTGAAAATGAACAAACAGCCAGTGGTGGCCAGACACGACAGAATCTCATCAATTCATTTTTTTCTTGTAAGTACAAACTCATATGTTCCTAGTACTACTTTTATAGTTTAATTATGTTATATTAACAATAATGTTTCTTTATATAACCTTCTGTTAGGACACAGATGAATATGGGTTGCACACCTTTCTTTTCTCTGCTGTGTGCACAAAGGGATGTGGCACCGGTATGTTATTGTTGCACAGGTTATATAATCCCTCTTCAATTGTACTTTAGTTGTGTGTATGTGAATACAACTTGGGTAACAAAGCAATAATATTTTAGCATTGTGTTATTCCTTATGCTAAGACAAAACACATATTATGCCCATAATCATTCATGCTTCTAGTATGCTTACATACAATGTTATTGGTGCAGTGTAACATGTACATCCATATGATGTGTACACCAGGCTGATTTACATTTTGAATGTCATGAAATATACATGGTGTTGTACATTTAACACCAAATACACACTTTGCTGTGTTGTTTACGGTACTGAAGATGGCATGTCAATGTTTGCAATTTATATATTGTTCCTTTGCATTATAGGTATATCTCCAGTATGACTGATCATGGTATGTATATTTGCTGACATCTCTCATAAGATGTGGCTACCTCAATCTTCCTATAATTATTGGAACTAAAAACCCAACATATTGGTTTAAACACAAATGTTACATATATGTACTTTCTGTATCATGTATATGCATTTAGCTACTCTTGAGCTTTCATGTGCATTGTATTACAAAATGATTACTCACATTTCATCACATTTTATGTATGTTTCCTTATAATTTCCATTAATGTAATATAGAGGTGGTTGGAGAAAAGGGGATAACTGTACTTATTTGTTTACTTACGGGAGCACATTCATCACTAGCATAGACACACTTTTTAAGACAACTGTTTGTGTCTCTATCAATTGGTGTAGGATCCATGTATAACACCGACAAATGATAACACCAGCTTTATTATGGTAGCTTATATCATCATATTGACTATACTATGTATTTCTAAACGATTAATAAACACAGTAAACTATAGTTAGTTAGGTTAATGAAATATACACAGAAACGTACTTCATAACATGATGGTGATGTCATATTCAGAACATCATGCATTGGAGGGGACCATAACATCTGGCCAGTAACATTATTTGCTACAGTCCCAAACCATTTTATCTACATACCCATGTAACAAGAGATTTTAAAAATAAATGGCTACTTGGTTGTAAGTGTCCTTTACATTGGGAGAAGGAGTGGCTCACTGAGTAAAGACACACACTGGCACTGATAGTTTGAAGCAGGGGAGTCTGGTTCAATTCCCGGTGTGGGCTCCTTGTGACCTTGGCCAAGTCACTTTATCTCCCTGTGCCTCATGCGGCAAAAAAACATATGTACGTTCCACGGGCCAGGGACCTCAGGCTGAAACATGTGTCTGTAAATCGCTGCGTACAACTAGCAGCCCTATACATGAACATGCTCATATTATTATTATTATTGTTACATAGTTTCGACAGTCATACGTTCCATTACATATTAGAATACACAAATGTGTTAGCAGAGTGGGAATGGTTGTTATATATAAAACACACCATGTCATAAAATGTTAGTAGTCATTAAAGAACACTCAATAAAAATTCATGAGGCACTCTTTTGCAACATCATTATGTTAATTAAGTGCTTATGCAATATAGGCATAAGGGTATCACATTTTTAATTGTTTGTTAATAAGCGCTGCAAGCAATATAAAATTAGTTCCATATGTAGTATAGTAGTCGGTGGCTCCTCCTCACAATCATCTCATATAAAGGTAGACTCTTCTGAAATCATACATTGATCCGATTGTATCTTCCCCGACATCTCTGAAATACAGCAAACACATGATGGTCAAAGATGGCACCTTACTAGATATGCATCCGTGACAACGCGTTACGCAGCTCTATATGATTGTGTAGATACACACGTCACTCACTTATATGTTAGAAGTAAAACTGTTCATCAGTATGTAATGTTTCTTTAAATTTGTAGCAGGCATAACTATGTATAAGAAGTGAACGTTGCCTGTATACTGAAAGATGTGCGCGCACATCTTTGTGTGCGCACGCACTTCACGCTTGGCTCCACTAACTGTTAGCGCATGCGCAAAACAAAGCGTACGTTGTGCGTTCAATACATGTTGAAAATACCAGTAAACATAACATCTTTATTTCAAATACAATGAAGACGAAACTACATTCGTTCTAAACGAGTACATCTGTATTCTTTTTAAACAGACGTGTTTGAACAGAAAGCACGGCCGATAACACAATGCGCAAATGCAATACGTGTGACGTCATGTTAAGCCAGCGTGAAACGCACGCTAACACTCCTCCCACTCAATTAACATTCGGCTAACGCCCAGGGTACGCCTACAAACACTGAGCCGCACGCATCACACACTGCAGTTACCGTTACTATAACAAAACATGACAGCCAATAGGCTTTGAGGCGCGCACGTCGCTTGGGGGCGGGACTTACATCACTAATCCTTTTTAAGGACGCCTTGGCCCATGACAAGGGTCCCACGTCATACGTGGTGGACCCGGTTTTCAATGTTGTAGATGTTGCATGATAACAAAACAGGTATGTGTTAGAGTAATGGTAAAATGTTGCTAATATGTTTAAAGGGATAGGAAAGTACGTATATTTATTCCGTCAGCAATGTGTACTACTCTTTCAGGTCCTACTATATTGTATTAGGAAACAATTTGTTTGTGATCGCTACATGTTATGCAGTCTGCAATGTTACGCTGTATCCACGCATTGAAAGTGAAAATGGTGGTTACAAAAAAAAAAAAAATTTAAACGCAGAGTCAACGCATAACGATTGTTATATTTACCATTCTTCTAGAATTAACTCTTCGCCTGGCTGCAACTGGTCGCTCCAGAAATGCAAGGCATTTTCATCCACGCTTAACCCAACCGCTGAATCCAGTATGGCACATATCTCCTCCAGGATGCGCTCATAGGAATCGCCACTGCTTTCTTCAAATAATTGGTCGGGAGGTAGGTTCATTTCTTCCGGTTCCCATTCCAATGCATTTTCAGCTGAAAGGCTTGGTACATAATCATAGTACTTTTGTTCTTGTACAATGTGGGTTTCAGGAATGGAGGCTGCAGATATTGCAGCACGTATCGATTCAAACGGATCAGTAGTAGCGGATACATTGCTATTGCCATTAGGAATAAATATGCCTTTCACGACAATATAAGTGCCGTCTTTCAGGAGAAATTGTTTTTCCTGGGCAATCTTCCAGAAACCATAGGTGTGTTGTAGCTTATCCTGGTCACGTTCAAAAAAGTCATTACTTGATAAAGTGAATCTTATTGAGGAATTAAAATTCCGTGCATGCTTACGGTCTTGGTAATAAGGATATTTTGCTCGAATGAAATCATCGATTTGGCGTGTGCTTGCTTTCTGTCCGCGACTGTTCAAGATGGCTTCACAGATCATGTACTTATACCCTAAAAGGGGATTAATATTGTTAACGAATTCATCAGCCATGTCTGAGTAGCACAAAAGCTGTGTGCAGGTCTGTGTTATTTGCTCATCAAAATGAATGTGCTGAATGGCTAACAAACTCCTGTTTTTCCTTGTCAAGGTCAACAAAACTAACTACTTTGACTCCTTATTTCAAACGCCAATTGGATTTGTTTGTCTAATTGGGTTAACAGTTGTGGTTCGTGATATGGGACTGTGGGAGAAACATTTCTCCTTCTTTTATCTCGTTTGTGAAAAACATCCCTACACTTTGAATGCGTTCACATAGTGTTTTTTTGAAAACTAACAAAGACCAGTGTGTGAAAATATTTCTTAGCCAGGCATATCAGTAAAAACACACCTGCAAAAAGAAATGTTTTTTCCCCGCTTACATTTCTGTGTGTATGTGAAAGTCTGGTTAACTCCCTGTCTGCATGAGTTTAAATACGTGTGTATATATATATATATATATATATATAAATATATCTCTTATAAAAATATATATATATTTATATATTATATTTAATTTTTTTTTATATTGCAGGAGTACACACAACATTGATGGCATTAAGTATACCTTGTATGAAACCTATTTAAATGGTGAGAAACATGATTGAATTAAGTAATAAACATTTGTTTAAGCACAATACTGTTAGAGTCTCATACTTAGGATATTTCTCAAACATTAGGCCTGTATTATTAAAATAGTGTTTTCACAAGGAAGCATGAAGTGTATTAGTTTGTGTATACCAGTTTATATAGTAATATATATATATATATATATATATATATATATATATATATATATATACACATATATACATATATATATACACATATATACATATATATATACACATATATACATATATATATACACATATACATATATATATACACACTCACACACTCACACTCACACTCACTCAGTGTGTGTGTGTGTGTGTGTGTGTGTATATATATTATTATACATTCTGAGATGTTATAGAAACGAACACACAACTGATTAAAGGACAAAATTACAATGGCCAAGCAAGGCAAAGGTAAGTAATAATTTACACATAATCCTGCTGTACACGTACAAGAAAGATGTTTGCAGTTACTTAGGTGTTTTAATAATTGCATGTGACTAATATGCATATGCAATTCTTACATCAATTAACACACCCAAATGCAATGTTTTGCTGCAAAGTCAATGGCAGCTTCTCTAAACTTAGCAACTGGCTCCTGGTGGACCATTACTGAACAGACGATTACAACATAAATATTTATAACACAATTAATTATGAGTGTTAACATTTCCAAAACTTCACGTGTACAAGAACATAGTTGAAAGTTTGGAAACAACACAGTCTTCAGCATACATACAATAGTAATTAGATAATCTGAAGTCAACAAAACAAGGCCAAACACATATTTTCTGAATTATAACATTTATTTTTTTTGTTCCTTTTGCGAGCGAGTAACAGGCCTGCTTGTTGTCTCTTGAATTTTCCTTTTTCTTTTGCCACCAACTTTAGGCACAACAGAGCCACTTTGAGTGGCCTCTGGCACTTCACGGGCAGGGCTTGTGGCCAGTGACTGTTCACCTACGGGGCTTGTGGCCAGTGACTCACCTACAGGGCTTGTGGCCAGTGACTCACCTACAGGGCTTGTGGGCAGTGATTCACCTACAGGGCTTTTGGGCAGCGACTCACCTACAGGGCTTTTGGGTAGTGACTGTTCACGGACAGGGCTTGTGCCCAGTGACACATGTGAGCAAGTTGGTAGACACTGCACAAGTGATGGTTGGGCTGTTTCATGTGTGTCTTGTTTTGTTTTTGTCGCCTCCTTTGTAGGTGTCTGCTGCTGAATTTGTACAGATGGCAGCGGTAGGATGTCATCAGGAACCTGCACAGCAATGTCTGCTACTTGACCGGTAACATTTGGGCCTGGTGAATGAATATCAGATGAATGTGGTGAAAACTGACCTGCATGAACAGATCCTGGCTGGGAGGTGTTGAATTGTGGTACATTAGTCATTCTCCAGTAATTAGCTTGTGTTTGCTGAACAACTAATGCTTCGAATGAGGTGTTGATTTTTTGCAACTGTTTAGGCACTTCAATGAAGACTCTGTGGAGATGTGCCAATTGTGATACTGTTTCTTCCTGCAGTCCAATCATCCTTTCCAGCACTGTCATCATGTCTGAATGGCGACGATTTTCTGCGTCCACTATTTTTCCCTCTGAAGCTACAATTGCATCGTATGTGGAAGTTGATGGACGATTTGGCGGTACAACAGTTTCTATTGGCACCTCTTCATGGTCACATGATTGTATTTCAGTCTCTTCTGTGGCGTCATCCTCATCATACTCATCATCCTCATCACCATGATGTTCTAAAAAGAAATGTACACATTATTAAATGGCATGTTAATGTATGCTGTGTTACTATGTAATTGTACTGTGTCCTAAGTAACACCTAACATGTTAGCATACGTTTTATAACCTCATTAAAAACTACCTTGACTTACGAATAATGTTTGGACTCAGTATGAAATATGAATGAATGAAAAGTTGCTCTAAACTCAGAAGTCCTACATGATAATTAACATCACTAACACAATACATGTTGCCTTACACTTAATTTTCACTGACACTAAGTAATCCTATTTAAAGAAGATGTGCAAAACAAATAATGCACATGACAACATAACATATAGAAGAGCACATATTATATGGCCAGCAAATGATACACTCACCTTCTAGTAGTGTTGAGCTGGCTGACCCAGGTGAAGACACTTGTTCCATCTCAGGTGACACATGTCCTCCAGGGGCAACTATATATAACAATAACATAAGTTTTACATTTACATGTGTAAATATTGAACAAACACTTATTGTATGTTCTGTATTTATGATTAACTAACAACATCAGTTCCTTAACCGAAAATGTGTGTGAAAGTGAACATAAATAGTTGTAATAACACTGTACATGCCTGTGTACTTAGAATTTTTGAGTTCCCTAACATACAACATACTATGTTTCTGCAGTAATGCGTGAGGATAAATAGATTAAATGAGTACATAAAAATCATATGTTGTGTAGTGATATCAGTATCATAATGTACATAACTATCATGAGATGACCATTCACAATGGTTATCATGAAGGTGGTCATATTGCAAAAAGTGTTGTTTTTGGTAGAGGATATGTGTGGTACATTAATCGAAGATGTGGCACACCTGAATGTGGCTGTGACTCAACAAGACAACACATGCAGTGTGTGATAATGTGTCTTTCATAGTAGTTCAACTATAGATATGAGTGAACTAATGTGTGACGTACGCTTTGATAAGTAATGAGTTGTTGGGGCATTTAGTAGCTAGAGTTAAGCTTTCAAATGAGTGTGATTAACTTCAGTTGTGCTATTCAGGTTGTAAGAAAGGTATTCCCTTCCCCAAAAAGCCTAATCAGCCACACCTTTCAATGACTTGAAACAGGTGCAAATGGTGTGAACTAAGTTGACCGTGAAATGAGGCTGTAATTAGTGTGTGTGCTGAACCCCACCCCCTCTGTTGAAGTGTATGCTGTGATGAGATATTAATTGCAGCTGCTTTAACACAATGGTAGATGAGCTAAGTAGTCATCTGCAGTGTTTAAGTTATGAAAACAATGACATAACATATGATACGTGTGCCTCATTATGCTGTCTGTATATGACATAAAGCAAAAATGGACCTTTTCATAAGCAACTATAGATGTGTTAGTGCCAGTGATGTTTGTAGGCCGTTACATGCAATTTCTTTGATGCATGCTTAAAATAGGCAGTAATGTCATGTTTGTCGGAGTAAAATCAATAAAATACACAATAATATGATACATATTTCTGTTCTGTACCTGTAGCTACTAATAATTTCTCATGAACATGTGTTACACATGTGTACTACCCTGTTGTTCCCCATCTTCGCCCACCATCAATTGCTTCCACTGCAGCTATGCATTTTGGGAATTCACATGTAAATGAGCACGCAATGGCACGTGCTATATTAGTTACTGCTTTTAGTAGGACTACTACATATATGTCTATTTTGAGATATATATATACAGAATCAGACATATACATATATAGATGCAGGTATGCTTATATTGTGAAGACAGTATAAAAAGCAGTGTAAATATGCAAAATAACTGTAAGCAACGACACGCCTAGTACAGTAATATTTATCACCTGCTGGAAATTGTGACGGATAAATTCCAATGTCACGGTCACCAGCCAAGCCTTCCACGACGACGGTAAGTAATTTTGGCCGAAGCAGCTCCTCCAATGGAGTCAATATGAGACGTTGTGGTGTGGGCCCACCTCCAGTGCCAGTAGCATGCACGCGTTGGTCTTGTATTTTCTTTTTCAATTTGGACCTAATATCATCAAATCTTTTCCGACAATGATACTTGTCCCTGACACTATTCCCACAGGCATTGACACCAATGACTATTGTGTCCCACATTTCTTTTTTGCTTGCTGCACTTGTCCGCCCTTGAAAAACATATAAAAGATATGAGGTAAATTAATAATAATATAAGCACCAGTTTCCTACACTGCTAGCTGTTCCAAGAGATAGCAAACATGCTGTTTTATGTGTAATATGTGCAGCACATGAGCATTCACTACTAAACCTATACATGTAAGCAAGGTTGCATTCATATTGTATGCAGTTCTGGCAAATTGACCGCCTGTGTTTATTTGTCCTTGTAAGGCATGATAAAAAGCTGTGTTTCCACACTAATGAACATAGAAAGATATTGTGTACCCATATTTGCATATGAACAAAACTCAGATGACCTAGGATCACATGTATTTGAATAATAAATGTAAAGTTACACTTACCTACTAAATGTCCATAGAGACTGTCATAGTGCTCCAGAATGCCAGTGACAAGAGCCCTATTTTCCTGGTCATTGAAGCGAGGATTACGTGGCTTCTCCACACGTTTTTTCCGAGCAGGTTTAGGGTCAGAGCTTGGCTGGTGCTGACTGGACTCTCCTTCTTCCAATGGAAGAGCCTCCAAAAGCTGGCCACCAGCAAGCACGCCACCACCAGACACCCCATCAGCAACTGCGCCACCAGCAGCACTCCCAGCACCAGCACTCCCACTCCTAGCACCAGCACTCCCACTCCTAGCACCAGCACTCACACTCCTAGCACCAGCACTCACACTCCTAGCACCAGCACTCCCAGCACCAGCACTCCCACTCACAGCAACAGCACTCCCACTCCCAGCACCAGCACTCCCACTCACAGCAACAGCACTCCCACTCCCAACAACAGCACTCCCACTCCCAACAACAGCACTCCCACTCCCAGCAACACCACTCGCAGCACCAGCACTCCCACTCCCAACAACAGCACTCCCACTCCCAGCAACACCACTCGGTGCACCAGCAACATCACTCCCCTGAACAGAACGTTCACTCCGACGCGTACTCCCACGAGTAGCACTCCCACTCCCACCAGCATCACTCTTCCCACGCTTTGCGGGCATACTTCCAGCACTCACAAAAAACAGACAAGAAATGTACAGGCAATCACACGACCCACTTCCACATATAAAACAAGACAAAGATGTAAACAAAACAACAAAGGACAAAGCTCACCCAATACACAACAAGTCTCTCAGTCAATATGCAAATCTTCAATCGTCCAGCTCTGTGCGTCTCTCTCTCTCTCTCACTCCCAACAACACAGAGAATGATTAGCAGTACACGTTGCCTTTAAATATGGCGCGCAATCAAAAACATGCTTGTTTCGCCTGATTCAGCAAGATTTGTGATTGTGCAACCTAACAGCACCCCGCCACGCACGCCGATACACCTGTGTGTGATCGGCTCATCATCGTGAGAGTGGGCGGATTTGTTTTCTGGTTGATTTTGAATGTATTCGGCACTTACTGCATACGGAGAGGGAAAAACGCCAATAACATGACTAATCGATAAGCTTGCCGATTTCACATAATCGTCGCTTACTGCATGAGGCCCTTAGTGAGAGCTGTTTTGTGTAGATGGAACTGGAAAAAGTGGTATATCATCTTGAATCGCATCAACGTTATCTTTAAAGTGGTTACTGAGGACTAGCAGTGCACCACTGTAATAGTCTACATGCATATCTATTTTGTAAATTGTGACCTTGAAAGGACTTCAAGCACAAAGTACATTTGAGATAGATCAAAGATGAAATAAAACACAAGTTTTTTGACACAAGTAAAAACAAGGAGAATCACAGCAAATAAAGCAGATGCAGAGAGAAAGTAATATAACAAAGTGACCTGATGACTTGATTTAGTACTTCTAATCTTATAAAGGACTAGCTTTTGTACCCGGCTTCGCCCGGAGAATGTAATACTGAATACATGTCCCCGCCACCCCCCTTCCCGCTGGCGGCATCTTTCCCCGGCGCCCCCCTTCCCTCCCGGTGTCACATCTCCCCGGCTTCCCCTCTCACCCCTCGCTGCTGGATGTAGTGCGGGGTGAGATTTGTGTCTGTGTGTGTCTCTGTGTCAGTCTGAGCCTGGCTCCCCCCGCTGCCGGAACATGTCCCCAGCCCCTCCCCACCCCGCTGGTTGCACATCTCCCTGCACTGCTGTGGCATGCCCCCTCGCTGCCAAATCCGCAGCAGAATGTCCAGTGAAAGTTTCGTTGTGGCCCGTGGTGCCGTTTCTGAGACTTCGATGCTTCGGACATACAAACAAACAGATGGAATTCAACGTAGAATTATAGTATGTATGTATATGTATGTGTATATATATATATATATATATATATATATATATATATATATATATATATATATAGCAACTGTAAATATTAATGTATGTTCATTTGCATGTCTTAGACAGGTCTGCAACCCTGTCTTTCACCATTATCGCCCAGCACACAGCACTTCCATTGCAGCAAGGGATTCTGGGAAATGACATGCAAATAGGCACACAGTACCACTTTTTGTCTCAAGCTCATATTACATGAGAAACCCTTAAGCCAATGCATACTGCTTTAAACACAGCTTTTAAGCAAAGGCTGGGGTGAGATGCAAAGCCAGTAAACCCAGTCCCTTCCCCCTCCCAAGTGCCGGGCTGCTAGTGCAGCTCCGAGGAGGGGGGGAGAGGAGGGAGGGGGGATAGGAGGGAGGAGGAGAGCGGAGGGGGCAGAGTCAGGCACAGGGACACTGCTCCACGGAGCCCCAGCCGAGAATCACCTTCACTGCACATGACACGCACAGCTCCGTCACAGGCACGGACACGCCTCCTTAGTAGCCACGTCCCCTGCCCCTCTGTTCCAGGACTAAGGTTTTTGCTGAACATTAGAATGTCCATAACTTGGCAGGTGAGTGACATGTGAAGCCCAAAATAGTTGCATTGACCTACAAATTCGCAGCAGAACGTTCAGTGAAAGTTTTGTGGTGCTACGTGGTGCCGTTTGTGAGATTTCGATGCGTCTGACATACAAACGGAATCCAACTTAGAATTATAGTATACAGTAGATAAAGACAGTGGACCATATTTACTAAGCAGTATTCTGCCTTAAGACACCTTCGGTGCTGGAATACATTACAGCCAATTTTAAAAAAGGATTGTAAGGTGTCTTCCTGTGCCAGTACAGTAGGTGTCTCACGGCAGAAGACTACTTACTAGATATGCTGCTCTATCCTAGAAGAGGGTAAAGTGCTTTGTAAAGGTATGAGCACTCAATTAGAAGTAGAACTCAAAAGTATGCTGTGACACTGGTGCTGTCCATCAGCTGGTTTAGCTCACACTGCTAAAGTTGTTGTTATAAATAAAATAGTCTATTTGGGTTCAACTTCTGATCCTTTAGGGTCTGGCACCATGCCCAATTCTTCATAAGGTGCCTTAGACTTGTCAACCCAATAATACTTTGTTCCCACACTGTGGGAAGCCAGCGGAATCACTTCCTGCAATTTGCAGTGTTTTATTTATTTTAAAATAGAGTATTTCAATTCAGTATGTCTGGCACTCTGGCAGATAGCACAGTGAATATTTTTGTACCAATTCTGTTACACCGTAGCCACCTTTGTGCATATCTATCATATTGCACCAAATGAGTACTCATACAGTACATGTAGTAGCTTCATCCCTCTGACTTCCTTTAAAAGCAGTCCACTCCCACTTCCTGGCTGACAGTTTAATGTCCCTTGTGGATAACACCTGGATACCTTTGAGATATGCTAATACAGTAGCTTGATTAGAAACATACGTGAGAAGTGAGTAGCTTCAAAGTATGATGTGACAGTGACGGTACCCATCAAATGATTATACTGCTAGAACTTCAGCCTGGAAAAGCAGTGGTTGTGGGTTTTAGTCTTGTTGGGTCTGACACCAGCACACCATTCCCGTCATTAGGTGCCTTAGGCTTGTCAACTCTGTAGTTGGTATGGAAATCCTTTTAGGAAGTGTGTGCTACGACTCATTTAAATATACTTTGCATAGGCATTAGCATATCTCCCAGGATACCTCAGGTACACTCCTTTTTCAGCACAGGCATGTCTCCCTAATTTATTTAGAGGAAGCTTTGATGGGATATATACAGTATACTGTACAAGTGTAGACACTACTATGCTGAAGTCAAAAGAGTTTGTCCCAAGTCAAGCAAAATTGAATAAATGTGAGTTTATAGACACAGAGTGTCATAGTTCTCATTATGTGTATTTCACAACTTTTCCTATTTTCACTCACTCCCCCAAATTGCTAGCTAATGTGCATGTGGTAATAGAGAATGTATCATTTTTTCTAGAATATGTTTAGCATGAGGCATTGAATTAACGTTTAAAAAAAATACTGTAGTGTAATTTGATTTTCGCTGTTTTCTAGTGCACAGCTGTAAGTAGTACAAAGTACAGTACACTTGGATAAATTGATGCAAACCGAGGCAGAAACTCAAGTATGTATCGGAAATAAAGAGTCAACGTTGAATAAAGAAATTGAACAGAGGACAAATTAGGGTTTGTTCCCTAAACTTTGTTGAATATATTGACATAAGATGAATAATGCCTATAGCATGGGATGTGCTGTTTATCTAAAGATAATGCTGTAGAAATGTTCTAAATAGCATACCTTATGAGAAACATCTGATCTAAATTAGCATGTGCCTAATTAGGTTACTGGAAGACAATATTAGATAAGTATATATATATATATATATATATATATATATTTATATATATATATATATATATATATATATATGTCATAGGACAAGCTTTCGAGAGTTTCCTCTCTTCCTCAGGTCAGCAATACCGATATACAAATGTTTCTGTGACTTAGACAGGGATTGGAAAAGAAAAAAAAGGAAGAATTAAGAACAGAGAGGCACTGGAGGGGTGTTAAAACAGAGATAAGGAAGGTGAGAATTAGGGATGGGGGGGGCTTTATATCCACAGCAGCACAGAGGGGGAAGTGGATGCTGGGGGAGGGAAGGTATAGGATGTAACAATAGCAGGGAGGATCATTACAACAAATTATGATAGAATGTGAGAAACAGTGACGAAGAAGAATCAGGCACACGGTCTTAATCATCAATGAAAAGGGGGTTTATTGTGCCAAGGAATCCAACGTTTCGGCAGTAATACTTCCTTTCTCAAGGTGTAGGCCTACACCTTGAGAAAGGCAGTATTACTGCCGAAATGTTGGATTCCTTGGCACAATAAACCCCCTTTTCATTGACGATTAAGACCGTGTGCCTGATTCTTCTTCTTCACTGGATCTATTTGGGACATCAGGAGCTCCCCAGAACCAGCACACCGGCGGTTCAGTACCCCACTTTCACCTGTTTGTTTGAGTGCGTGCACTACCATCATTCCAGTGTGTGAGAAACCCCATGTCTGCATTAAGTCCACTTGTTTTGGTGTCAAAGAGTCTTATCATTCTGAGCTCAAATGTTTTCCGTTCTTGGGTGCGTTTGAAAATTCCATTGAGGATTTTGATTTTGAAATCATTTATGGAATGATCTCATAGTGAGAAGTATCTTCCTTCTTCGGGATGGAGTATAGAGTGTCTGTGCATATTCATTCTGCCTTGTAGTTTTTGGCTGTTTTCCCCAAATGTAGCATCCTTGGTCACATTTGTTGCACTGAATCATATACACTACATTCCTGGATGTGCAGCTGTATGATCCTTTAACATTGAATGTTCCATTGTTGTGACTGACTGTGGGATCTTGGCATATATGTTTGCAGAGTTTGCAACTTGTGTTGTTGCACGGTTTTGTGCCATTTTCAGTGTCTTTAAGTTTGTTGTGAAGTTTTCTGTTGACTAATTCTGTTTGAGGTTTGATGGTTGCTGGAACGCAAGAATGGGAGGTTTGGGGAAGATTTCTTTTAATGTCACATCCTCTTCCAGCATGGGTTGAAGATCTTTGATTATTTTCTTTGATCTTTATAGGTGTATACAACTTGATAAAGGGCACATGGCCCGAAACGCGTTTGTGTGGTGCTTTTTTGCTGCTACTTGGGGATATGTTTGATCCCTTCATGGAATAAACCATTTTAATGTACCTGTGAGCCTCCTCCTGTTTTTGGCAGTGCGCTGCCTTTTTCTGCTTTTTCTACTTTCTACTACCCTGTTGGTGGATCAGCACCCCACTTAAGGAAGGAACCGCAATTGGACCGCACTGGAGGAAAAGTGAAGCTGAACAGTGAGTCACACTTGTGGGTTCATGCTACCATTTAAACACAGTTTATGGGACAATCTATGTACTAATATATGTGTCAGTGTACACTAGGTACTAGTCCCTTTCCCTATTAGGGATGTTAAACTAATTATAATCTCAGTGCAGCATCATTCACAGCCTCACAGTTAATAGTCTGTGCTCAATGAGAACAATCACTGAGTAACATGAGTTATACAGCTCAACCCCGTTATAACGCGATCCGTTACAACGCGAATCCGCTTATATCGCGATGCAAGTGTGGCTCCCAATTTCTGTATTTATGAACACTTTACAACACGATTATTGGTATCTTAAATACTTTATTGTACAATGCATAGAATTGTACATTATTTTTAACGCGAACCACATATAACGCGATGCGATTCTTTGGACCCCGAACACAGCATTATAAGGGGGTTGAGCTGTATTATGCAATTTCAATCAAGTTTTTCTTTTTGTTCATCTAATTCTACATTTTAATGTATAATTTATTGTGTGGCAGCTTTAGAGTATCCACTCAAGATGACTGTATAACATTGAGATATACTTTAAAATATCAGCATTAAAATACTCTGTATATTATCACTGCTTTAGTCATGTTACATTTGGAATGTTCCAGTACAAAATGAAGACAGGACCAGTTGGAGAGAGGAGGGAGAAGAAAAAAGCGATTGGAGGGAGAAGTAAGGATGAGTGAATGTTAGTAATCAAGCAGCTTAAATGTTTCTCTTTCTCTGAATGATACTGTAGAAAATCAAATGAAAGAGAAAATATTTGTAAGGGGAGAAAGTGGTGTAAAGGGGAAAAAAAATAGGGAGATGGAGGGGTCAAAAAAGAGGAGTATGCACATGTCAGGTGGAAGATGGATACTATAGATCTCTCTGGAACATTTTTTTAGAGCCCCATATAAAACAGGTACAGTAAGATGGGGAGAGTGTTATGTTGTGATAATGGATTCATCTCCATAAAAAAGGAGCAATTCAAGCAAAGTCCTGGATGCGGAAGTGGGAATGCAATAAGTAGATAACAGAAATGTACGTATGACTGTATGTATATACTGTATTGATTTGTATAGTACCATCCATGTTTGTGGCGCTCTACAGCAGAATGTGACAAAATAATAGGAGATGTAATGGGAATAAGTGTGCTCTTAACTTGAATATAATGGATGTGTGACATAAAACCTGCGATATACAGTATAGTAGTGGGAGTCCTAAAGAGCTTTGAAATGAAAGGATCTTTGCGTTTAATTCAGAAGACAATGGCAAGTCAGAGATGAAGGATGTCTTTCCTGCCCTAAAATACACAGTGGCCATATTTACTATACAATGCTATTCCATAAGTCACCTTCCAGTTCTGGAAGTCCCCTTATGGCCCTTTCAAGTGAATGGTTTACAATTATCACTATATATATATATATACAGCATTGCATTTAAATGTATATAGCAAATGTGTGATATTTCATAAAAGTCCCTTATTACTCATCACTTAAAATGCAATCTGTACAGTGCAATCACTGAGAACGTGTCCCTTATCAGCAGCTGAAACTGAGTAAAAACATAATTTGCGTAATGCTCTTTACATAGAAATCATTTGTTTGATCTGTTTCAGCAGTCATTAAAGCATGACTAAGCCAGGGCAGTACAGCTAAGTATAGAAGATTAGGTTGGGCTGGAAACCCTGAGGGACTTCAGATATTACAAAAACACCATCTTTTTAGGAAAGGTGTAATCCATAAAGGATTTGCAGGCCAAACACAGAGTAACAGGAATTCCTTATAACCGAGTCTTGGAACATGCAGAACACGGTTCATTACTGGGGTATTTAGGCTTACGCCCTCATATAAGAGGAACTTAATTGTTATTGTGTTAGGTCAGAAGGAATGGCTCCAGTTTGACACAGGCTTGTAAATACTGTATAATATGCAGTTCCCCTTAATTACATGTGGTGCTGACCAGAGATGTGTGAAACGTCCAAGGTGTAAAACCAGGTGAAATATGCCCATTCTAAGCCGGGAACAAATTGCAATCTTTCAGAGTTCACAATTAGAAACGGGCACATTTTTTTTGGCAAATTTGGATCCGCAGCGGATCGGCCGGTTCCTTTGGTCCACGGATTTCAGCGGATCAGTCACACAAAGGGTGATTCTCCTTTTGCAGATTTTTTATTATTATTACCAATACACTCCACGGATTCCGCAACACGTGGACATATTTGTAGAACCCAATCCACGTATTCAGCAATCCGTTGGCAAATTCTTAAGAATCCACCAACGGATTACTGAATCCGCGGATCGGATTCTACAAATACGTCCACGGGTTGCATCGAATGGCAGATTTTTATGATTCCGCACGGATTGAATCCAAACAAATCCGTTTGCGGATTTTACGCAGAGAAATGAATTTTGGGAGTAACATCAGCGAAAATCAGGGAAACGGATTTGGGCGGATTCGCCCATCTCTATTTACAACAGATTGGCAAGCATTAAGTCAATGCGTACTGCAATGTCACTTAATATACGAATTTCCTAATTTCTCTAATCTACGGTAAACTCGTGGAATATTCTGCACTGTAAATCAGTATTGCCCAACCTCAGGAAGAGTGAGAACCCTGTAAAGCTGATTTTATAATATCAATTGTTAGTCAAAAATGCTAAATATTTAGCAAATGTATTTTGGATAGTTTTGGTCATCTCTATTGAAAAGACACAAAGATGAGTCGCACACATGCAGCAGAACTTTTCTTCTGAAGTCCTGTGCTCAGGCTAAGCATAACAATGAATCTAACAGCATACATACAGTGAATGTGTTTTCAACAAGTTGTTCAGCTGCAGAAGTCATACATCATTTGCATTTTTGATTCAAAAATCAACCAGTTATGTACTGTATATGGACAGGGTAAATTCAGAGGAAAATGTTGTGGCTGGAAGTTTCCATTATACAGAAGATTACAGAGAAAGCAAGACCTTTAACACTCATTAATGCCACCATATCGATTTACGACCTTAATGACCCAAGTTGTGCAAAACTTTTGCATGAAGGCGCAAACCATGTGAAAGTTGCAAAGAAAAGGTTTTCGGCTGATTCAGTGTTCACAGGGGATTTTCCAAGCATTAAATTAATAAGCATTCCAATTTCGTTTAATATGCTAATTTGAGAAAATCTCAAAAATTGATAGACTCGCTTGCGAAATTCTCTAAACTCACATGATTTGCTTAATATTGGACTCTAATTAGGCTACACACACCATATTTTGCTAACTGTCTAATGATATTTCGCTAAAAGGTTAACATTTCTACATTATTAGCCCTATGATGCTTGGTGAAATTATTTGCAAGGAAACACATTTGGGAAAAGAAATGTTTAATATTTTGTGAATGCTTTCTGATGCATTTTTGGCCAATTGTGCAAATCTCTAACCACAATCCCAGGGATCCAGAGTCAGTGGTTGAGGAAGGTAAACTCTGACTAACAAAGAAAATAAAGTATCTTACTAAAAAAAAAAAAAAAAAAAAAAAAAAAAGTGTTTACAAGAAACATAAATTGTCCTTTGAAAATATATGATATGCATTTAATTAATAGACAGCATAACCATAATTTCTTATCTCCAGAGTACTTTATAAAAC
The DNA here is from genome assembly GCF_040206685.1 of Ascaphus truei. Classification (NCBI taxonomy): domain Eukaryota; kingdom Metazoa; phylum Chordata; class Amphibia; order Anura; family Ascaphidae; genus Ascaphus; species Ascaphus truei. The sequence continues at coordinate 70,236,801 of NC_134484.1, forward strand.
CAAAAACAGTTTTGTTAGAAGATTGCATCAATTAAAATGATATACTTTTACTGTAAAGCTGTGGTCTGTTCATTCATATTTCAGGTCCAATTATCAAAATTAGTTGTGTCTTCCAGTCTTTACATTTACCTCCAGGACACCTTTTATAGGTTATAATGTTTGATAGCCATTAAAATGACCATTCGAAAATGGCAATAGAGTTTGAAGCAAATGGAGAAAAAAAAAGCAGGAAAAGTCAGGAAAAATACATAACTTGCAGATTACATTTAAGGGAGATTTTCTAAAGAATGCCTGTATATATAGTGAAGACACACTCCAACATCCAGCCTTTGCTCTATTGATTTACACTACAAACTCTAAAGCCTGTCCGTTTCTATTAACTGGCCTCACAACGTAAAATCACTTCAAGTTTCAACAGCTATAATAATCATTTTAATATACATACTTATCAGAGTGATTCAAACTCAGAAGCAGCTAATTTGAGAGATGAGGCAAATCAAGGCATTAGCAGTCATGTTTTAAAACATTTGGCCAAATGAATATAAGACCATAAACAGATTTGCGTCAACCTTCACTTCAGATATTAATTAAAAAGAGAATACATAGGTTAATTGTTGTAAAACCCATAATAATTTTTTTTTCAAATCCAAGCTGTGTTGTCTTTGAAGATATTTGAAAGCATGTACAGTAGATGCATGACTATTTATATGCCTATTATATATATATATATATATATATATATATATATATATATATATATATATATATATATATATATGGGGGGAGAGCAAGAAATGGTCGCACACACTGGGTAAGAATCTCAAAAGTGAAAAGTCATAAATGAGATTATTGTAATGTTAAAATCTCTGACATGACAGCTTCTTATTCAAAAACATGACCTACTCTATCCGCTTTTCTTCTCAACCAATCACAGTAATCCAATAAAGCAGTAATCCAATTAGGCAATAAAGGTATGTACACAGCAGGGACTCTATTACAATCTGTAACTCCCCTTTGCAGCAATATGAAAGAGATTTAAATTTGATTAAAGAACATTAGGAATGTGCATTGGGCCCACATTGCTTTTAAAACTACTTTAAAAGAACATATGAAAAGAATAAGAGTTTTTATTAGGTGAACCATTAGATTACTTAGCAATGTCATCAAAGTGTATCTGTACCCATGCGTTATATCCTTACAATGTATATGCAAACATAGTATACTCACATTTACAGTATAACTCACGTCTTTTCCGGGCCCATTGAATCTGGCACAGAAGCATTTTGCCTGTCTGAGCTGCTGAGGCAGAAATAGAATGCTGTAGCTTAAAAGCTGTTCATATTTTATGGTCTTTTGTTGCATATAGTGTCAGAGGTATCCTTTAAAAAGTAGTACTCACTCATTTGCTATTAATATTTGAAAATAAATCTAAGGAGCTTATTCTTCATCCACCGAGGCAGTGGATCTGGCTGTTTTCGGTAGAAGTTCAAAGTAACTTCATTAGGGAATTTTGGCAAAAACAGCCTGATCGTGATCGGCTTATTCAACAGATATAGAATAAACTCGTAAATCTGAAAAGTAACAAGTACATTTTGATTTATTTAGTGCTGACCAGTTATTAAGCATAAAAAAACAGGCATTAAAAGACAAGGCATTATAATATATTATTAAAATTAATATGATTGTAATGATTCATTTCTATAGTTTATATTAAGGCCTGGCCTGTAGGAGCTTTAAAGTCATTTTTGAAATGCTTCATTAACAAGGCGGATTTTGTAAATGGAACTCAATTTGCAACAGTGGGTAGAAGAGAAGTTTTGTGGATGCTTTGGTGACGAAGGGAAATAGAGGGTATTGGCAGAATGGAATGCAGATAGACTTCAGCAGAGTTGAGATGATACATAGAAATAGAGCATCACTGCGCTATTGCTCCATATTTACTAAATGGTGTCAAGCCTAACAGCGGCTTAAGGCCGCGGGCATAGTAAAAAATAGCTGAGGTGCTGAGCTGCGCTGAGCCAGCACACTTACCTCCTGCATCTTGTATGTGTGTGACTTCAGCGGGCTCGTGCGGGCGCGTGCGGGGGCGTGCGGCAGCGTGCTGAGTCGCAGCCGATATATTAAATTAAGATTTCATGCTTTCCGTAGCGGAGGGCCGGTCACGTGACCGCAAACATCCAATGGGAACAAGGGACTAGCCCTGCCTCACGTCATGCCTCCGCTCTGCCTCCGCCTCGCCCCGCCTCCGCCCTGCCTCCAAAGCGTGCTCACTGCCTCGCCTGCCAGGACGCAAAAAAGCACCAGCTTGAGCAGGCGAGGCTGAGCAGGAGCACGGCTCAGCACGGCCCGAGGCACCATGCCCGCGGCCTAAGACTCGTTAACTTAAATGTGCCATAATGTGTGCTAAGAATTAACACCTTTTTGTAGATATGGTCCATAATAAGGGCTAAGGGAGTATGGAGGCTTCAAGGAGTAGAAGGGAACTTTTGTACCCAATATGGGATTCAATAGGGCACGGACACAGGGATTTTTAAGAAGCATAGAATACTGATAAAATATGAAAATATGAAATACAGTACATGTAGTTAGACAAATGTAAAGAAAAATGTTATTTTCTACAAACATCACTTTGCTTCTTCAACATCAATGCATTTAAATACATACAAGCATGGATAAACCGTATATTAAAATGATTATTATAGCTGCAGAATTTTTAAGAGATTTTAAGCTGGAGTCCAGTTAGTAGAAATGGACAACATTCAGAGTTTGTGTTTAAATCAATAGAGCAAAGGCTAGATGTTTGGGGAACATTTACAGATAAGTATATTAATATACTATTAATAAGTATATTCAAATATTTGTATACTTATTTATTAATTTATTGGAATCCACTCTTGACTTTGCGGTTACAGTGTCCGTGCTGGAAAGCTTCAAGATGAGACTTGCAAGTAGAGATAAGCTAGCTTCCCCAGGCAAGTCTACCGAAAGTGGTCCCGGGCTGAAATATAGATACCGGGTCATCTTTTGTAATGGAAATGAACAGGCTTGAGGAATTACTGTAGAGATATGTAACTGTCATGCGCTCCTAGGCTAAAGTTGAATGAAGCACTGGTTGTGCAGGGCTGGTAGGAAAATTAGAGGATAAATAAAGACCACTATAAAAGTTGGGGCTCAGGGGCAAAACAGCAATCTTACCCCTGTCTGCTCATCCGTCCTGGGTCCAATAATTCCTCAGCAGTGAGTCCTACAGCGTGCATCCGGCAGAGAGGTCATGTGGAAGGGAGAGGTGCATCCTGAGCAACAGCAAAACAGCCCAATGACGTCACAATCCAAAATTGAACATCAAAGCTTTATTGGAGACACACAGTGGACACAGCAGGCTGCAGCACCGCCTCCTCCTCTACATGTTTCACGCACACAGGCGCTTCATCTTGGAGTAAGGAGGGTGCCTGCAAGCCCCATATTTAAAGCACAAACCCTCCAAGCAGGAGGTTCATTAAAATCATAACAGCTGTGAGCATCAAGTGGAGAACTAATCTATTAAGCTAGCTGCATGGTAACACATAGCAACATTAATAATATAATTCTCATTGAATAATAATATATTAAAGCACATATCAAAACAGTCTCTAAATGGTGCTCATTGTATACAAACAAGATAAAAGTTGAAAAAATAATAAAAACACATCTTGTAAATAGATGCTGCAAAGTGGATCTATGTGAACATGATCTGTCATTTTGTACTATAAATTGTGTTGTACTATTAGACTATTATCAACATGTATCACTAAACCCAAATGGAGACAGAAAAAGTGTGACCTAAAAAGGAAAGAAAAAGAGGGATGAATAAGAAAGGGGGTGGAAGGATGGGGTAGGAAAGGGGGGAGGAGGGGGGAGGGGGGGAAGGAGGGGGGGCGGGGGGGAAGGGAGAGGGGGAAGCAGATAGGAAAAAGAAAAAAGGGGAAGAAGAAAAGAAAGAAAGAAAGAAAGAAAGAAAAGATTCAAGGAAGAAAAAGAAGAAAAAGAGAAAGAGAAGAGGGGCAAAAAGAGCAGAAATAATTGTTACACTTACAGAGTAAATAACATCACATTTGTAAAAAACGATGTTTACATGAACTTTGAAAAATGCAGTCATAAAAAACATCTTAGATCCCAATCAACATTCAGTCCATTGGGCTGTAACGTATTAAGGGTGAAGATCCAGTGTGCTTCTCTTTGGTGAAGGATTTTTAACCTATCACCACCCCTTGGGTGACCCGGTATGGCCCAATGGACATGAATTGAGATGCCTGGACACAGGATGTAACATGCTGTGTAATAGTGAAAGAAAGGCGCTAGCTCTACTAGTGTTCACTTATAATATATAGTGAATAAAATTCAAATCAAGTGATACATAAACATAATTTTGTGAAAAATAACGTGATAAATAACGTGAATAAATGAATTAAAAACCCCTGCTCAAACCCAGCTAGTAGGGACTGGTTCCACTAGTCCCCCAATTCGTAGAGATCCGTTTGCAATCCAGGGGGAGCATGTAAGGGAGATAAAACAAAATGCAATCTAAGTGTAGACAGTTTGATAACCTATGGGTCAATTCAGTGATTGTCTTGGCTCGTATGTGTAGCCTACTCACAAGATGCAGGAAAAGGGAGACCAAAAGCGCACCAGCACAAACGGAGCAGGAAGGACCCAAAACAGAAAATAAGTAAAAGGGCACTTTAATGTGACAAAAGACCCATCCAACGCGTTTCGAACATCACAGTGTTCTTTTTCAAGGATACAACTCAATGTAATTACATCCATTAAATACCCTCTTACCTGTGGGCCATTTCGAGACAAAAAACGGAACATGATGACGTCATGACGCTACGCGCGTCATCGCGCATGCGCAGAGCGACTCAGTGCCCCAGTGTTTGGTTCCTCACTAATTATAATGGGGAAGCAAAGGAAATCAGAAAGATCATCACCAAACACTGGGACATACTTAGGAACGACCCAGTGTTGGGAAGTGAATTACCAGAACATCCAAACATCATTTTCAGAAATTTTTCACTTGGCATACATCCTATTTATGGGTCACTCTGGATGTAGCCTCTTTATATAACATTATACACCATGAGCACGGCATCACAGCCACTCGGTTTTTTCTTGAATCACAATCCACCCTATCACCAGCACATATTGTTTTCATTTTAGATAGTATCCGTTTTTCCCTCACACACAACTATTTCACGTTCAATCAGCAATTTTATCTCCAAACACGTGGGACTGCTATGGGGACTTCCTTTGCCCCATCCTACGCCAACCTATTCATGGGTTGGTGGGAGGCCTCCCATGTGTTTGGAGATAATAACCCCTTTAGGCACAATATAGCGTTTTACAAACGCTATATTGATGACTTGTTGATGGTTTGGAGTGGTGGGGAAGCCGAGTTACTTAATTTCTTTGACTATCTGTCAGATAATCAACTTAATTTAAAGTTCACACATAATTATCATATTAATAGGATTCAATTTTTGAATCTTGATTTATATGTGGACAATTCCAAATGTATTCAAACTGACATATTTCGTAAAGAAAATACTAGAAATACACTTCTACATGCTGATAGTTGCCATTCCCGCCCTCTGATCAGTGGTATCCCACGGGGCAGTTCCTACGTTTACGTCGGAGCTGTTCCTCCGTGGAGGACTTTGTTCAGAGGGCGGATGAAATGAAAGAAAGATTATTGGCCAGGGGTTATCAACAGGAAGATCTCAATAGGGCATATCAATTAGCCCTTGATACGAATAGAGATTCCTTAATTTCCATGACTCCTAAGGTTATACAAGCTGATAATTCAGATGTTCCTTTTTTTATCACAGGATATAGTGACCAAGCCCCTGCTATCAAGTGTATCATCAAAATACATTGGGGTACCTTGACATTAGACCCCCTTTTATCCAAAATTGTGAGTACAGGTCCACGCATTGTCTTCCGCAAGACTCCTACTTTGGGCAATAAACTGTCACCTAGTGTGCTCAAACCAATTCAGCACACTAGGACATTATTTCCCAAACTTGTGGGTTCATATAAGTGTGGGAGATGCAAAGTCTGTCCAAACATGTTGCAAGCTACTCATTTTTCCAATGCTGATGGGACACGTAGATTTAAGATTTATTCTTTCATCTCATGTCGTTCTGACTATGTGATTTATCTTTTGACTTGCCGGTGCACGAAACAATACGTCGGCTTAACCAGTCGTATGCTTAAGGTTAGGATCCTAGAGCATCTTAGATTGATCCGTAGTCATGACATGTTACATCCTGTGTCCAGGCATCTCAATTCATGTCCATTGGGCCGTACTGGGTCATTCCAGTGTGTGGCAATAGAACAAGTTGCCTTACCCCCAGGGGGTGGTGATAGGTTAAAAATCCTTCACCAAAGAGAAGCACACTGGATCTTCACCCTTAATACGTTACAGCCCAATGGACTGAATGTTGATTGGGATCTGAGATGTTTTTTATGACTGAATTTTTCAAAGTTCATGTAAACATTGTTTTTTACAAATGTGATGTTATTTACTCTGTAAGTGTAACAATTATTTCTGCTCTTTTTGCCCCTCTTCTCTTTCTTTTTTTCTTCTTTTTCTTCCTTGAATCTTTTCTTTCTTTCTTTTCTTTTTCCTATCCCCTTTCCCCCTCTCCCTTCCCCCCTCCTTCCCTCCTCCCCCCTTTCCTACCCCATCCTTCCTCCCCCCTTTCTTATTCATCCCTCTTTTTCTTTCCTTTTTAGGTCACACTTTTTCTGTCTCCATTTGGGTTTAGTGATACATGTTGATCATAGTCTAATAGTACAACACAATTTATAGTACAAAATGACAGATCATGTTCACATAGTTCCACTTTCCAGCATCTATTTACAAGATATGTTTTTATTATTTTTTCAACTTTTATCTTGTTTGTATACAATGAGCATCATTTAGAGACTGTTTTGATATGTGCTTTAATATATTATGATTCAATGAGAATTATATTATTAATGTTGCTATGTGTTACTGTTGCAGGATACATGCAACTACACACGCTGTTTCTTGACAAAGTTTATTTAGCCTTAAAAGATTTACAGCATACAAAAACAAAAATAGCTTTTCATCAGCAAACAAGAGAAAAGAAAAATGGCTTTTTCTTCAGCAGACCAAACAAAACAGTTTCTCTTTAGCAGACAGTCTAAAAAATAATGCAGCTACCCTTTTCTATGCAGGGGACAGACAGTTCATAATTCATCTACAGTACTTTGCTAACAGACCTTGTTTCAGTAATCTCTTCAGCAGCGTATTTCTCTCTCCTCAACAGCCAGCCCCCATGGGTCTACAACCTGGGGTTTTAACACACCTTGGTTAGGCAGCTGGGATCCAACTAATTGTCCTGAGGTTCCCAGCTGAAGTTAACCTAGTCACTGCTGCACTGCAGACTAGACATTGGTTTTCCAGGCATATAGCTGGTGGCTTTTATTTACCCTGTCACCGTTACCATGCAGCTAGCTTAATAGATTAGTTCTCCACTTGATGCTCACAGCTGTTATGATTTTAATTAACCTCCTGCTTAGCGGGTTTGTGCTTTAAATATGGGGCTTGCAGGCACCCTCCTTACTCCAAGACGAAGGGCCTGTGTGCGTGAAACATGTAGAGGAGGAGGCAGTGCTGCAGCCTGCTGTGTCCACTGTGTGTCTCCAATAAAGCTTTGATGTTCAATTTTGGATTGTGACGTCATTGGGCTGTTTTGCTGTTGCTCCGTATGCACCTCTCCCTTCTTGATGAATTACTGTAGCCAATTATGTGCACTGGATTTCAAACTGTCCTGTCAGTGTGAGCTCTGGAGACCAAATCAGCCAATTGAAATTAAAGCTGTATCCATGCTGCAACCCATCAAAAGGATGAATCAACCAATCAAGATGGAGCCCAGAGCTTTAAACAACTGACCAATCTAAGAGTTTAAGGATTTAAACAATGGGCTAATCGGGCTATGTGCAGGGGTTTAAACAATCGGCCAATCAGTGCACACAGGGCTTTAAACACCTGACCAATCACTTGTCAATTTAGATATACTCCCAGACAAAGTGGGGCTAAAAAAGGAATAAGAACGAGATCTAAGATTTAGTAGTGCCAACCTCTGGCCGCAGAGAAGGTGTGTAAGAACCGAAGGTCTGATCAAAGTTTCACTGGTGATATGGTACAATGGAAGCAGATAATGTTATGGCTCAGCACCCCAAACTCATCTTAGCAAATTAGACATCCTCTACAACTCAATATGGCACTTTGTCCTAAAATGCAACTACAACACACACCTCTGCAAAATGCTCCAAGAACTAGATTGGCTATCCCTTGAGTACAGATGCAAAGTACATTTTTCCTGTCTTGTCTTCAAATACTTTCTGGGCAAGCAACAAACCTATCTGAACTAAATCCTCACTCGTACACGCCTACATGCAGCACTTATCATGAGTCTGACTCAAAAAGACTGTTCGTTGTCCCAAGGTTCAACAAGGAATACGGTTGTTCCACCTTCTCTTATTGTGACCCTCATGATTGGACCAACCTAAAAGACACTCTTAAAGCTACCGTCAGTTTAAGTAATATCAAGACTTCAGCTGTTTGACATTTTAATCTTGTCTCTAACTGTTACATACGCCAATAATCATATTATCTCTAACTGTCCATGAACTATCTGTAAACCTTTATTCATTTCATGTAATCATGTATTGCCACCATAACTCTGTACCCAGGTAATACTTGAAAACGAGAGGTAACTCTGATTGTTTTATTTCCTGGAAAAATATGTTAGAAATAAAAATAAATAAATAGTGCCAAAATTTAAGAAAAAAATATAAGGATAAATGAGAGCTGCATGATCAGCCGGGGAGTAGGAAAATGCAGCGGGCTAGCTCAGCCTTTTTTGTACTTACTGCTGCCTTTTTGCTCCTAACCTATTACAGTACATCAGTGACATAATAAAATAAAAATGATTCGGTATAATGAGAACTTGACCAAATGAAGCAGAGAAATATACACTATACACTGTACTTGGAAAGGGGTATAGGATGGCTGGAACAGTTGCAGTAGGCTGGCTGGAACCTTTATTAAGAAGCCCTGCTTGCGCCCGCCATCGCACCAGAAGTTATACAAATAAAACCCTTGGAAAACCATGACACAATGACTGAATTAAATGAAAAAGTGTCTGTGAGCCAAAGCGGACAATATCGATTTTTTTTCAGAGCACCAAGCTACCTTCCATATAAAGCCTAAGCAAATGGCATTGGCATCGGCAAAATATCAACCAAAGTTTACCCCAGAAAATAATTGCCGCAAAGGTGATAACATCACGCTCCAGTTTATGGAGAAATTTCTCTCGAGAACCAGAGATATGGCCCACAAACAACAAAGAATTGAGAAAGGCGAGAAAAAGAAAGACTGACACAAAATGGCTGAAAGCCACGAGGGGAAGGCTCCGATTAAAGAGAAGAGCGATCAGAATCCTCAAATCCCCCATATACTGTGCAAGTTATATTATGAAACTATTTCCAAAGCAGTTGCCAAGGAACTAATGCCCAAACTAAAGATTAACATAGAGAAGATCCAGCAAGCAAAAGAAAACCTAAAAGGCGAATTCACCTCTCACGCATCCAGAGTGGAAGAAGCAGAAAGAGGGTGAGGGCAGTGGAGGACGATCGAGGAGCCCTGCAAAAAAAAAATGGAAGACCTGCAAAAGTTAAACAAAATATTAGAGGAATAGATGGACGACATAGAAACTCGTTACGGAAAAAACAATATCCGGATAATAGGAGTCCCTGAGTCAGTAAGACAAAATGGTGTACTGGACTACTGCCAAAAATGGCTGCCTGACAAACTGGGATTAACAAATAAAGACGAGCACATCAAAATAGAAAGAGTCCACAGACTGGGACACAACTTTAAAACTACAACAAATGTGTTAAAAAATATAATACATTTGACAACTATTTCAATCAAAATATTCTATCAAGATACTCTCTGGTATAACTCTGTAAGCTAATCAGTGACCAGGATATGGAAAAGAACAACACCAAAAACCTGAGATCTTGGCAACAAAACATCCAGGAAATACTGCCGATGGAGGAATTGGTGCCGAGATATGTAAGAACGTGCAAATTGATAGTCTCAGGAAATTGAAGGGAGATGCAATTCAAAATAACCCAGAGGGCATATATTCCTTTTACCAGACAATTAAAAAATATACAAGCAGACACAACCAAATGTCCAAAATGTGGACTAATAAAAGCTGATCTCAAGTATTGTCTCTGGTCATGCGACAAGATATCTGACTTCCGGGATCAGGTACTAAAATATATAGCAAAGGCAACTAAAGTGACTTTGGAAAAACATCCACTCCCATGCTATTTGCCAACACCGAACCTTGGACACTAAAAAATAATCAGAGAGAAAAGCAATTTGACAACCAGAACTAATACTTTTAATGGCAAGAAAAGCAATTATGATAAAATGGTTAGACTCAGATGTGCCCAACTTCGAAATAATCAGATCCCTACTTTTCATGTTAATTGCCATAGATAGAATAGCTGATCGACAGATGATAGATACCCGAAAGGACAACTTATTTTAAATGGAATTGGTTTATAGATTTGCTCCCAATTCAAGAACAAGAGGTTTAGATCCACACTAGATGAGACACAAAGAAAAATATAAATAAATATATACCCAACCTCAGTAGAAGGAACACAAAAATATAAAGATTCCTCACTAAACATTAAAACATCAATAACCAGAATCCTGCCTAAGGCCGCGCTTATAGTGCCGGCAACGTCGACGTGACCAATGACATCCCCTGTCGCCACTAGCGAAAGTTATACTTTAGTTTTAAGCGACGTCGCTGGCGACAAGTCCAGTGACGTCACGAAGGGGGTGGGCAGCGTTCTCTGATTGGTTTAGAGACAGTAACATGTGGCGACTGTCTCTAAAAAATGAAATTTACCCGGCTTCAAAGTTTTTGGTCACTCCGTCGCTCTGTTGCTCCGTCGCGTTTACTATAAGCGCTTGCGACGGAGTCAATGGATTAGTTTTGGAGGACGTCGCAAGGCACTATAAGCGCAGTCTTAATTAGGATAAAATAAATATTAAGTAAGTTATATTAAGTATAACAGTTCATTTTAAAAAATCAAATAAAAAATGGTTCATAAGACAAATTACATAAAAGACAGTTCTATAAACAAATAGTGTGTCTTTAACATCACTGGGATGTTAAATATGAAGTATTAAAGAGCTGTACTAACAATTTTTTTCTTTATGTTCCCAATATAATATACTGAACTGTAAATGCATTTACCCAAATAAAAAAAAATGTTTCAAAAAAAAGTGTATAATGAATGAAGCAATATCACTTTAATAGTTCATAAACAAAAACAATTACATCTCCCTCCAGTGAATTCTGTGCAGTTAAGTCCAGTGTTACCTGCCTCAAGAAATGTTGGGATATAGTTGAATGTTTCCACCAATTACACTAAAAAGAAAAGAATCAACCGGAAAAGGTTAAATGTTGTCTGTCAGAATGGATCAGGTGCTAATAATTAGTCCATTGTACCTCTAAGCTACAAAGAAGCTCAATCTCTTTGTTCTAATCATACAGTAGTTATTTCCCCCCTAATTCATTGCTTCATGTTACATTTCATATACTTAGATCCCATATTTGCTGTATAAACCACCAATGAGTAGATGTATTATGTAGCTATAATTATTTAGTGTGACCTTTAAAATAATAATAATTACCTAGTAAGGCCTTCCAAAATGGAGTTACCATGCATGCCATTTTCCTGTATCATATCTAAGTATAACAAGTGATTTATTTTGAACATATCCTTTATTTTAAGTACTGTATTTTGTCAAATGTAATTGGTTTTCAGATCTTGAGGTGGGATATTAAACTCCCAACCCTCCCCAACAATTGCATCACTAGCGCTGATTAACAATTATTCCCATGAGTTATTACTACAGTACGTTTATTACTAGAGTTATTTACCACATAGCTATTGTATTTTTCATATATCAACCCCTATATGAATAAAACATTCTTAGTGAATAAAGCTATAGTTTTTTTTTTACATTGTGAATATTAACTCACGTTTACCAAAGTTTAGTGACTCTAGGCCTAAGAGAGAGAGAGTTGGATAGAGAAACTTTAAAAATATTTCAATTAATTCTGCCACCATGAGGGTTAGGTGAAAATTTGAAGTTGATGATAATTGGCAATTATATACAGTAGCCATATACTGCTGCGGCCGAGTTTATTCGAGCATTTGCCCGTTCTCGGCTGCAGCAGTATTCTGGCGCGCGCCGGAGGGTGCCGGGCGCGCGCCAAAGCAGCGGAAGAGCGCCCTCCGATCGGGGCGCTCTCCCTACCGCTGCCGGGTCCGCCGGGTCCCCCGGAACCCCCTGCCGCCATCCCCCACATCGCGGGACACCAGGGCTCCCTCGGGGAGCCCTGGACGCGCGTGCAGGGGGCGCAGGCACCCGATGACGCGTGACCACGCATCGGAGACGCGCGGCACGCCGAGGGGCTGCCACTTGCAAGCCGGGAAATCTCCCGGCTTGCGGAACTGGCCACACTTCAATAAAGTGTGTCGCCAGTGTATCTCTGATAAAGTGTCTTTCTTATCTGCTCCATCATTAATTGCTGAAAATATCATCCATGGGAAACTGCATTCGGGTCGATTATAAGGAGTTGATATCTTATTTTGTGTCCTATGCAACAGTCGGCAATGAAGTCAATGTTAAATAATGCACTGAACATTCTGTTTTGTAATAAAATGTGAAACACCCACATTCGATAATGTCTTGAGTGACCAAGGTCATTTAACAATGAATTACTGTAATGTTTGTGCATTGCAGTATCTTGCATTAGAAGCACCTGTTTCAGACATATTGGGGACTATTCTAGTAGGTTTAATAACCAACTCAGCAAGGATTTTGAGCAGCTATCGCAAGACAATTCTAGGTAGCTATTCAGAAAGCCTTGATGAGTTGGCTTAATCATACAGGGAAGGTATTTTTTTGCGATTTCTGGCTCGTGGCAAAACACATCGCACGGGAGCTGCAAAAAAGCTCAATCATATGTAATGGTGTTTCCCCTCACCCTCTAGGAGATTTCCCTGTTACCTGGTGTGTAGTGGTGGGTACCTGCATGTTCACAGAAGCTCTGAGGTTCTGCCGAAGGTATTGGGGAAGGTAGGACAGCCTTTTTGGGTGATAGCTGGTTCTTTCTCACTCTTGGTTCAGCACCACCATCTCTTGCAGGCTCCAGGAGTGCTGGAGGCAATCCCTGCAGGAGAACCCTCTGATACTCCCCCTGACTCAGGCAGGAGTATATTTTATAACACAGGAACAGCTTTATTTGTCCAACAGCAACAATAAGCATACACTGCATACATTGCATACACTTAGTTCCAGCCTTGTGATGGTCCCTGGTCCAAACCCCCAGGCATGGGCCCAAAGGTCGTTCCTTGCTCTTCCCCTAAGGAAGGGGATAGACAGTGGCCAGAGCCCTGCGCACACTGTTCAGTGAGACCAGCCTCTCTCAGGGGAGAGATAACACTCCTAAATGTAGGAAATGCAGCCCCTAAAGTACACTGGGGGATGGTCCAAGGTCTGAGCCCAGGATTGAGCAGAACACAGGCCTTGTCCTGCCCCCCTGTCACTCAAGAGAGCTGCTCACTGTAGGGGAAAACCCGGTTTTGGCCTAACACTGCCAGCACTATTCCAGGACTTACATGTTAGGCAGGGCAGATTAGTAGTCAACACCAGACATGGCTACACATACATTCAATATTTTTCTTACCTTTAGATGATTTAGTTCTTTTATTCTTCTGGTTTATAGGCGTTTGATTTATTTTATTCTTCTGGTATTTAGTCTTTTGATTTATTTTATTCTACTGGTGTTTAGGTGCTTGGGTATTTAATTTATTGTTGTGTCTTTTTGGTGCTGTTGTTTTTTATAGGTTGCCCATTGACTGCTATAGTGGCTTATCATGCCCATATTCCTGCTTGCTGACTTCCACTGAAAATGGCTCAGACATATTCCCCCTATATTTAGCACTCCATGCTGGATGTCACTAAACAGACGACAATAGTCCAACAGATAATTACTGTTATTTGGTCTATTGACCCAATGGAACCGGAAAGATCATAAAATAATAACGTTTTATTAAATTCATATATTGATTAAAAACACATATATACATTCATACATTAAAAATCCCCATAGTGAAGTGGCTATAGAAGCAGCCGTCAATGTAAGTATGACTCTCTACAATAGATTCTGGCTACTCTATATGGACATCTAGATATCTTGTGTCAAATGCTGTTCAGGTCAGCAGGTAATCAGTGGCATATGATGTTTAGTATCGCTGTGAAGGATGTAAGGAAATACAGTGCATACATTGTACCAAAACAGATTGGATTTGCCCTTTTTCATAAACACATTCCTGTTTAAGAAAATATATTCTCACATGGAATCTGTGGTCAAATAATGTGTGTATCCCATATTCGTCAGATGATAACTTGATTCAATATCATATACACATGCGTCATGGTACATCCGACGATAGAAAAAGGTAGATATACAGTATACTCCTAATAGGTATATCTTACATATATAGTAATAGGAAGCAAATCCATATAATCAGTTAGTGCAAATGTATATCATCAATAGCACATAGATCACTGTGATATAATAACTTGGTAGGATGACATATACAGGCATACCCCGGTTTAAGGACACTCACTTTAAGTACACTCGCGAGTAAGTACATCTCGCTCAATAGGCAAACGGCAGCTCACGCATGCGCCAGTCAGCACGTCCTGAACTGCAATACCGGTTCCCTACCTGTACCGAAGGTGTGCGCAAGCGGGGAGACTATAGAGCCTGTTACAAATGCCTTATTCACATCAGTTATGCACGTATATGACGATTGCAGTACAGTACATGCATCAATAAGTGGGAAAAAGGTAGTGCTTCACTTTAAGTACATTTTCGCTTTACATACATGCTCCGGTCCCATTGCGTACGTTAATGCGGGGTATGCCTGTACAGTACTTCTTGTCTATGTATATACATATATACACTGTTAATTAGCCTTCCACATCAAACAAAATGCCTCTTAGACTTCGTCCATGGATACCGCTTACAGGGCGGAGGCGCGCTGAGGCTGAGGGAAAGCGGGTGCTTTCCCTGGCCTTGACAGCGCGCCGTCCGGGGGCGTGTCGGCGGGCAGGCCAGTGACGTCACGGAGCTGGTTCGCCCTCATTGGGCGAATCGCTCACGTAACAGGCCCTGTGCTCCGGCAAGCGCGAAGATTTAAAATTTTACTAAGACCTACTCTTCCGCGCACTTGCGGAACCTTAGGCGAGCCCCTACTAAAGCCGCTCTCATTGCGGCTGTAGTAGGGGCTCAGTGCCGAGCAGAAGCGCGCCTCAGCACACCTCCGCCCGCAAGCACTATCCATGGACGCAGCCTTAGTCTCTACAGCCTAACCATATATCACACCGATCGCGGCAGCAGTCAGGCTTGTATCGTGGCTATGTTCCCTTCACAATTTGACCCGCCGCGGTCTATCTCTGCTACACCTACCAATTGAATTTATGATAGATACACTCCATCTAGGCTATATAGCTATTAGATGTTGCAGCACCGATTACGGTGTGATATATGGTTAGGCTGTAGAGACTAAGAGGGATTTTGTTTGATATATATATATATATATATATATATATATATATTTATCAGACAAGTTATTTGTTTTTCTCTTTAGAAAAAGGAGAGGTTATGCTGCCTTGGTATCTTCAATAGCGAGATGGATTAAACTTCGTACTGAAGAAGCTTAAAAGGCAAAACAATTGGAGTGTCCCATAAAAATTAAAGCACATTCAACAAGAGCCATGACAGCTTAATGGGCCAACAGAGAAAAAGCCTCTTCTGAAGATATTTGCAAGGCAGCAACATGGGCCTCACAAAATAATTTTATAACACACCATAAATTGGATATTTTTTCCTCCAGTGAGGCTAAGTTTGGTAGGAAAGTACTGCATTCAGTCATTCCATATGGCTCCCATCCTAGTTATGGGGGACTACTTTGGGACATCCTTATTAGTGTGCGCTGTCATGTGGGATGAGAGTAAAAATAAAAACAATTACTTACTATTATTTTATCCTCTCTGATTCCCTCCATGACAGTACACTCTCCTGTCCGAAAGAGGAATAAAGGGTAAATAGATTCATTTATTTGCTCTGACGTAATGGTTTATATCTATTTGATACCTGTGAAGATTGACTAGACGTATAACTATAGTGAGAGGGTCACAGAGTCCATTTAAAGTTGGAAGGATGATCCTACCGAATAAAAAAAGGAGGGGGCAAATCTCCCATTAGTGTGCACTGTCATGGAGGGACTCAGAAAAAAAAACAGTAAGGAAAAGTTTCAGCATTGAGGTTTAGGAAGTGTCCATTCTGCAGGAGGAGTTAGGGAAGAGTCACATGACCCACATACTACAATGAGATGTATCTAACCCTGCATTGCTGTGTTAATTTTTTATCATGCATTTGCAAAAAAAAGCTGCTACTTCTGAGGTGGCATAAACCTTTTTAGCTACCAATTTTCATTAAATATAAGAAACGCTTTCCATGATGCAAACAGAGAATGGAACAATTGGTCCAAACATACTTCTATTCACACATTGTTTATGTTGATACATCTATCCTGTAAATACCATAGTGTAGAGTTTACAGAAACTCAAACATCTCTTCTTCAAGTGTATTTCAGTGGGGACCTCAAAAATGCAAATAGCACTATTGTGTACTATAATTTCATCTACAGATGCAGCGGCCGTTATCTGAACATTTCACGGAGCCGTTTTCGTGAACTCTGCTGTATTCCACTCGTTATTCTTCTGTGAACGCTGCCGTGAATGCCGCTAATCACACCAGTCACACCTATCCCAACCCAGCATTGTGCCAGCGCCGGCACTAGTAAAAACGCGTCTTAAAGCGGGAAAGTTTGAAGAAATCGTGCGGCAAGACCTGGGTATGCCCACGAATAGAAATTGTGAAATTTTCGGATAACGGCCGCTGCATCTGTATGTTGGTGCATTAAAAGGTATAACTACTTATAATCACGCTACACTTCTGTAAGACCAATAATGTTGCTCAAACTTTCACAAGCAATTTTAGATTAAGCAAAAATAACCTTGAATGCAAACAATTGCGTTTTTGCGCGACACGACATGTTCTCAAAAAAGTACATAAAGTATGAGAAAAACATATCAAAAAAACTTTTAACTAAAAGAAAAAAACAAAAACAGCTAGAAATCTAAATAAATTCAGAGCAGATTGATTTTCTTAATTTTAAACATTTGCATACAGTATCACATTTTACCAAAACATTCTCAGTTTTCTTTAAAATAAACACATCCCTTATTAGAGAATAGCAAAAGAAAAATAAATGTCACAAATTATAGCCAGGTGTTTGTCTATTGCTTAAACACGAGCAGCAGCTCATGACTTTCTCCAGCTTTCATTGCAAGGCAAATATGAGGCACAACCATTCAAGAGAAACTGACAAACTAAGAGGTGGAAATAAAACTATAGTGAAGTTTAATAAACTACAAAAAAAAAGACAAAAAACAGAAGAAAATAGCATGAACTAAGATCAAAGGTGTCCTAGGAATCTATATTCTATATAAAGGGAAACTACAGTATGCACCTAGTGGCTACTAGTACTACTGGTACTAGTTTAATAACTCATGAGTACTGATGACTGATGAATGATTGTGCTTTGTAGTGCCTGCCGCTTGAGTGATTTGTTGTTTCATTATAAGAGGAATTACAGGAACAGTTGATGCTGTAAAGAAGTCTTGCTTAGGAAGACAAACTCCATTAATTTCAATGGGGCTGAAATGATGCTGAGCTAGAGGAAGAGGGCCTTGCAGCACATTGAATATGGTATTTGCTCAAGATGTGCACATTTGCACAAGTTTTGCTGCTCATAAAAACATACAGTAGTTGTGAACATTCATAAATATTTACCCAAGCATTGACAACTCATAATGCATTAGAAATTTCACCTCCCTTTTAAGATTTGCTTCATTTTCTCCAACTACAGTACATTAGGTGAAGCCTGATGAGCCCCTATTGCCAAAGAAAGACAACTGACAACTTACTAGAGGAATAAGGTCACAGCTGATGCAACATCGTTTTAAACCCATCTCAGACTGGCCTGTACCATGCAGAGAACTCAAAGCATTGCTGTGGCTCATGACCCTCTGTTGCTGTCAGACAACTGACATAATAACAGTACCACTTCACCCACCAAGAAGAACAATTACTAACCGGGCGATATGCCCAAAACCGAAACTTGTAGGCCCAGTCTGTACCATAAACAACCGTCCCACCCAGCTGTGATGAACATATCGCATTTCCACTCCCCACATCATTGTTTTTGTATCTGAATGTTTGTATATACAGGCATACCCCGCATTAACGTACGCAATGGGACCGGAGCATGTATGTAAAGCGAAAATGTACTTAAAGTGAAGCACTACCTTTTCCCACTTATCGATGCAAGTACTGTACTGCAATTGTCATATACGTGCATAACTGATGTAAATAACGCATTTGTAACCGGCTCTATAGTCTCCCTGCTTGCGCACAGCTTTGGTACAGGTAGGGAGCTGGTATTGCTGTTCAGGACGTTATGACAGGCGCATGCGTGAGCTGCCGTTTGCCTATTGGGCGATATGTACTTACTCGCGAGTGTACTTAAAGTGAGTGTACTTAAAGTGGGGTATGCCTGTACAGTATTCTTTTATTATTCTCTATATATTTTTTTTATGTGTGTGAAATAAACAAACAAACTAAAAATAAAACACATAAAACAACCATGGGAGAGTGGGCCTGCTTTGATTAGGCCAAGAGATGAGTAGCCCCACCTTTTCCTCCTTAGCCGTTAATTTCCTCCAACACACGCCATGCCACCCCAGACCTAACACCCCTACACTTGTTACGTGAAGCAATACCCAGCAGGGGCCGGTCCACCCCATCATTTGCACCAGCCTTAGGTGCTGGGGGCTATTCTTCATTACAGAGAATGGCACTGCATCACATGACCCTTTGAATATGTTATTTTCGTATACTTTTGCCAAGAGTTGCACCAATTTAGTTGCGGCATGTGAACATGTTGTGTCTATATTTACTTTTTTTTGGGTGCTAGAACAAATAATGAAATAGAACACTCTAGACCTAATCAGTGATCAAAGCAGATGAAAAAAGGCAGATGGATTGTGGTTATGGATACCACTTATTATGTGGCGGAGTCCAATAGAATATTGAGTGATACGTTTACAAACAAAAAGCTTGATCATAACCCAACTGATGAGTTCAAATATGAGATGCAAAATTTACTCCAAAAGTGTTACCATTCTGGAGTTATCAGCAAGGGAGAATTCTATTTTTTAAATATTGATCAACCGTGTATCCAAATATTCTATTGTTTACCTAAGATATATAAGGAAGGAAGGTGAATGGGAGGGGGGGAGAGAGGATGGGGGAGGTGGGGGTATTGGAAAGGGAGAGAAAAGGAGGAATAAGGGGAAAAATCATTCGCTGCTCCCTTGTTTTTCTCTATACTTGGATCCTGCTACCAATGCCTGTCACACCTCAACAGAGACTCCTGAAGTGGGTGAAGTTTCATGAAGAAAACTGTGAGTAAATTATGTCTTGTTGTCCTCTTGAAACCCTGGACCTTTCCTCGTCCAGTCTGGCTTTCTCAGAGGGCCACAGGGAGGAATGCTCTTTGACTTTCAGGGAACACACTGCCCTTCAGAATTTAAATGATTTGATATTGGAACAGCTCCCTTGAGATTCTTCATTCTTCACAGGTAGCAAGAACTCATCCTTCAGGAATAAGTCTATTTACTACCCAACATACATCAAGGGTCCACACCTCCAGACTTTTGAAAGACTGGTAGGGCGTGACCTCCAATTACTAGCAGGAGGATTTACCTTTTCCTCCATTGGGCATAGCAATTGTCCAGTGATGAACAGGTTAAATTGACCACTTTAAAAAACAACAAAATAGGGTTAAAGGTATCTCCTATGCGTTTAAATGTCCCGATCACGGGATGCGGGACATTTAAACATTGCATGGGGATACCGTTAAACCATAACAGGGCCTGTATCTCGGGAAGCAAGGGGTTCCCGGACCTGAAATCAAAGCGGTTCTTCTCCGGAGACCCCCTGCTCCCACACACTACTATTATCATTTTAATTAAAACAGCTTCATAACCCTAGCGGCTAACCGCTAAGGCAATGAAGGGGTTAAACCTGAATAGCATGTTTATTGGGGGAAGAGGGGGTGGATGAAAGGGGGGGTTGCCCAGGGTGGGTGGTTAGGCCTGCGGGAAGGTTGCAGGAGTGGCTAACCCATTCACTACCATAGCAGTGTTGACCCTATCTGTCTTTCTAACTATCGGCCTTTCTCCCTCCTGCCTTTTGTCTCTAAACTCCTTGAATATCTTGTATTCTCTTGCTTGCTCTAGTTTCTCAACACCTATTCTCTCCTAGACCCTCTACAATCTGGCTTCCACACTGCTCACTCCACTGAATCAGCCCTCACTAAAATAACTAATGACCTCCATGCTGCCAAAGACAGAGGTCATTACACTATGCTCATATTACTCGACCTCTCTGCAGCATTTGATACCATGGACAACCCTCTTCTCCTTCAGATTCTCCATACTCTCAGTATTCGTAACAAAGCTCTATCCTGGATCTCCTCTCACATTTCTCATCATACTGTACTTTCAGTGTCTCTTTTGCAAACACCCCCTCCTCTATCGATCTCTCTATGTAGTTACCCCAGGGCTCTGTCCTGGGACCTCTTCTCTTTTCTCTGTACACACTTTCTCTAGGTGACCTAATCACATCTCTTGGGTTTAATATCACTTCTATGCTGATGACACACAAATTTACTTTTCAACCCCTGACCTTACACCTGCTGTACAGACCAAAGTATCCAAATGTCTCTCTGCGATATCATCCTGAATGGCCCTCCGCAGACTTAAACTTAACATGGCAAAAACAGAGCTCTTCATACTTCTTCCCAAACCTGGCCCAACTACCTCCTTCCACATTAATGTTGGAAGTACTATCATTCATCTAGCAGAATGGGAAAAAACATCAACAGGCCCAAAAATATATAACACTAAAAGAAATGTAACCCCTAACAAACAGATCAATTAAATCAAACGCCTAAACAATCCAAAATGTTTATTAAAATAAGCCCTACAAATACATAACAATTAATTCAAAACAAGCATTTGCCAAAAAATGCATTGTCTGTCACTGTATTTATCTATACCCTAAAGTGGCATGATAAATACATAAGAAGACAATGGGCACACAAAAACATAAAAATAAAAAAATACAATATTAAAAACTTTAACATTTTAAATTACATTCTGTACATTCAATATTTTTCTTACCTTTAGAAGTCTTCACCCTCTGAATCCCAGCATATCAGGAAGCTCAACATACACAATGCCATCCTCCAACATCCTACGACATTCTCCGCGATCCTCAGCGATCAGGTAAAAAAAATATTCTTTCTTCTATCTTCTTTTCTTCCATCTTGAATCTTCTTTTCATTGTAATCCAATGTAACCCTATGTTAAATCCAAAACAGATGTTGACTTGTTGGCTTCTCAAGCTAAAATGAGACAGGACATGCCTTATATAAGGCCTGTGACATCACATTTTAGGGCTTGATGGTACAGGTGCAATTCAATTGGACACTGTACCACATGACAGGCTTTAAAAAATTTTTTTTTTAAGGATGTGACATCTCCAAGGTATCCAGAGGGCTGCCATCACATGGTACTACAGACAATGGGATTGAAGACAATCCCATTGGTTCTTGTACCATGTGATATGTTCCATTTTTAAAAAAAAGGATGTGACATCATCCGTGAAAGTGATGTCACATCCTTTTGAAAAATTGGAACATGTTTTTTTTTTATTTGCTGGCGAGACGAATCTTTGATAAAATCTCAATTCTAGAGCCCTGATAAAATTATCGAGGTAACTAGAATTGCACGATGTAATCAAAATTGCGAGTTTGAGCTTCTCGCCGGCTCCCGCACGATATGTTTGGCCGGGAGCCAGAAATCGTGAGAAAATGCTTTCCTCGCACGGTTTAAGCAATTTATCGAGGCTTTCTAAATAGCTACCTTGTGAGAACAGATCAAAATCCTTGATAAATTGTTATCGAGGCTACTAGAATAGGCCCCACAGTGTTTATAATAATTTTAAACTTACACACAGATTTTATGCACACTGATACCCTGCAAGCTCTCAGAATCCCCCCTCACCCCCCCTACACCTCCCCCCCTCACTCCCCCCCCCCAAAAAAACATACACATGGTCAGGATCTTAAAGGTGTCATTTGTATGTGTATTGATTGCCCTAATCCCAATTGGAGAGAGGGCACAAAAAAATCACAAAAAAAAAGAGTTATTGGATCTATAACCTTAAGACCCTCACCCCCAATTGGTCTTAATATAGACTTTAATTTCAGGGATTTTCTAGGACCACAATAGACACTGTATACTGTACATGGAGTATTTAATGTGATCCTTTTTTCTATCTGTCTTTTTTTTGTGACTTTTTTCCTTTTTTCTGTTCAATACATATTTTTTATTATTATTATGCAGGTGTATTTTATGTTTTTTATACATAGCATGTTATATACTGTAGATATTATTTCTAAATGTTATAGCATGTTTTTTTTTAGTATGTGTTTTGAGTAATTCGTGATAGTGTAATCTGCTTGCCATGATGTTTGTAGTTCAGCCGGTGATTTCCAACTATAGTCAATTGACAAAATAGCTAAGGGGGACTATTTACATCTGGGCTGAACTGTGAGTAGTCAATACCCCTGAGAAAGTGACCCTGAGAGTCACAAAACGCATAGGGTGGAGCTAACCTACTGAGCAGTGCGCAGATACGCCGGTCTTGAGTGCCTTACACATGCTGCGGACGACATTTTATAAGGGAACGTGTTACCCAGCCAAACTGTAAGTGTGAAATTGGCTGGAAGTGCATAGTGAATTGTGTTTCTAGTGTTTTACTATTCCATTTTTCCCTTCTTTTGGTCTATCACAGAGTTACCATTGATGCACTGTATCAGCTGTTATTACCTATATACAAGTCGTTAATGCTCCGCCATCAACATTATGTTAGTATGAGTAAATTCCATCGAAAACTAATAGGATTTAAAGGTGTTTGAACGTTACTGCACTGTGTGTGCTTTTCTGTGTTTATTTTACAGGTACATCTGAGAAGCAGTAATAGCTGCTAATTGCTTTGAGCCTCTAAGGACAATTGTCCTAATTATCATATTTCCAGAGGAGTTGTTTGGCACCAAAGAGGACTTCTTTATTGCTATAGTATGTTATGCAAATATTTACTTTTTTGGATGCCAGAGCAAAGAAATTTTTCCTAAAACGTTCGTAAAAGAGAAAAATTAAACAAAAACAAAAAAAAAAACTGCGTGATTTTTTTGCAACCAAATTGCATGAGATTCACTTAGCTCTACATTTTTTGCGTTCATCAGTTGAGCTCTGTACCGAAGAGATCAGTGTCATATGTTAGAACGTGAGTGTCTGCCAACTTGGATGCAAATTTCTTGTCAAGAGGCCAATAGTAGATTTGTTCACAGCAGCTATGGTGTTTATCCCTAGGGCTCCAAGAGGAGCCAGTAAACATTGCTGCATTGCTGGCCCCTCTTTAGTTTAAGTCCCACTCAGCAACACATTTGAATTCCAATTAGATGAAATCATTCCTTCATGTATTGCATTACGTACCATTTATCACATTGCCATAATATGCAGTATACACTCACATATTTATATATATATATATATATATATATATTAAGGGTCAATTCTCAATGAGGAAATAACAATGCAATGACTTAAACATTAATAGTAATCAAGCAAAATAGGCAAAAAGTATTAAAGTTGCATATTTGCTATAAATGGAAAATCTGCTGGAGTTATTTTAGCAACAGATATGGCATTTGTTTCACAAGCATTCGTGCCATGTATCCTTGATTACTGTATATAAATACACATAACCTACACTAGGTTGGTCTGAAGATGCAGTACACAACGCCGACAGAAACATTAGTTGACCATTTTAGCCACACTTAACCGTGTCAAATTTAGTTTGAAGTGATCACACTGCAAGTACATGACCTGTGATGTTTGTCGGTAAACTTAGTAATTCAGACAAGTTCTTGATCTGTGAACTGTATTTAAGGCTCGGAACAAATGGACAATGTTATTGAACTATAAATTCAGCCTCTCATGATCCTGTTAGGGGCATTAACAAGGCATAGGTCCCACAATCTGTACTGTAAGTGTTTGCTAAAAAGGGAGGGGTAGGATATATGCTATGGACACAGATTTGGTTAAGGAAGCATTTTATGAGTAGGGCTAAAAATGTTTCCTCCTCGAAATAAGTTATAAATAATTATAAAATTATTAAACACATGGTTCTCTTCTTCAATAATTCTATATAAAAACTCAGTTCCATATTTATTGTGTGTGATCATGTGTTTAATGATTGGGTTCTACACGGATGTTTTGGGGATAGTGGCTCTTTTTCAATAGTGTGATAGACGCTATTACATTCATTTCTCATTAGTATAGAAAAATATGGCACATATATATATTTGGATTATACTAAGTGTCCACACGATAACGTTATAAAATCACAAAACATAAAATATGTGTAGACTGTATATTTAAGGATGTTACATATAGTAAAGAAATATAAAAATTGTTCACCTAGGCACATATACAAGTGGCCCACATACTATATGTGCCAGTTATATATACATGCATAGGTTGTAGACATATCATCACAGAGAGAAACAAAACTAAGTCAATTTGATGATGCTAAGATTGGTCAAAATGGTCAAGAAAAGGATGGGGGGGGATAACCCCTAAATATAACGAGGGGCTAATTGTTCATTACTGTGTGTGGGGAAAAAGATTAATCAATTGATGTTATTTGACATTCCAAAATATAGGTGCAATTTAAAATCAATCAATTACACTATGGAAGTTTGCGCTTTTTTTATTTTCTAGATTCCTGTTGGGGACGTGATTATCGTCCAGTAAAGGTGCAACATACCAGGTGAAACCATTCTATGTAGACAAAGACTTCATCTACTGGACAATATAACACTGTACCACTGGTGGACTGATCAACTACAGTAACTATATTGTGTTACACTCACATTGCAGAGTTCTATATTGATATCCACTTTGTTCAAGATTAACTATTTTGGACTTTTCCCATTGGACTGCTAGAATCCTCTATTGTGTTTCTATTTTGTATTGCACTCTTTTGGGGAATTTCTTTCTCCCCACACCACACCTGTAGTCACTGTGCTACATTTAGTACCACAGTTGTTTCACATTCAGTGCACGTTATCACTATTTTATAGCACACCACTTGTCTGCCATAGACCAGCACTTGCACCTTTAGCTGTAATTTGTTTAGTTACTGCAGATCTTTTTCCTTCTGCTAGATAAAATTCCTATATGTACAATGCAATTCCATGCATGCCCTATTGTGTTTTACTGTCACATACAGTATTTATGGCAGCAACTTTATCTCAAGTAGAAAGAAAGGAAACCCCATATTTAGAAGAAGCAGCTCAGTGAGTAAAGACACTGACTGGCACTGAGTTTGACGCAGGGGAACCTGATTCAATTCCCAGTCTTGGCTCCTTGTGACCTTGGGCAAGTCACTTTATCTCCCTGTGCCACAGGCACGAAAACATCGATTGTAAGCTCTACAGGGCAGGGTTTGTGTCTGCAAATTGTCTCTGTAAAGCGCCACGTAAAAACTAGTAGCGCTATACAAGAATAAACAATTATTATTACAAAGTGCTGTTATTCCATAAGGTGTCTTTGGATTCTGGAAGGTTTCCTATGGCCTAGAACCACGTAGTAAGTATGGCCTGTAGTCTGGAGTTCCTAGTCTATATAACAATATGACAAAAGGATGTACTTAAGAATCGTTTTTATAAAATTTTGGTATATTTGTTTTGGTTCAGTTGTGGAAACAATGTGTGGTTTATTTAAAATAGTGGTAGTGAATGTTATTAAATATCTGTCAGATTATGTGTACAGTATGTTCAAATAGATTCCCTATTGCGTAGCCTTTATATAGATGGTGGATTTCTCTGACGAATTAGTTAGTAGCTTTAAAAAAATATTCTTTTTAAAAAAATACTCAATGTTGTGCGGTAATTCTGTAAGAAAAACAAACTTAATATGTCAGGATTTATAGAAATGTTACATCTGTATTCTAAAACCCAGGAGTTTATCAAATGGTAAACGTTGATTGTTAAATGGGATAATATTTAATGCAGAGTTGGCAAGCACATTGGCCAGTAGTTGGATCTCTATACAAATATTTATAAAGGAATTAAAAATGTTATCCTTTCATTGCTATCATACTGTACATCTTCCCTTTAGATAGGACCTACTCAAATACAGGCAATACTAGGTAAATGATTACACATTTGCTTCATGTTTTGTACTTAAACATTTAACTGTGCAGATAAAACATGTACATTATGTTAAATACAAAAAATGCTGTTGATAGGGGAAATTATACATTTAATGGGTAACCTGCATCTATGAAATTTTGAAAAAATTGGTATCATAGTGAAATGTATTCAAATACCGCATGAGACAAAAATGAACTATATATTGTCATTGTACAAGTAAAAGTCATTAACTATATTCTCTGACTACTGAGGAAAATGCGATTACATGTTCTTTTAGACAGGAACAATTCTGTATTTAACAATGAAGTTTTTTGATATGACAAATTATGAAGATTACAGTAGGTGTCTTTAATGTGTTTTACAATAGAAATATCAAGAAATTTGAAGTCAGGAAGTGCATTTAGTGAGCTTTGTCAAAAATGCACTCAATGAGTTTTCCCTCTATAAAGACAATATATTTTAATGGGATTTTTTTCTTGAATAAATCTCATTCAGTTTGACTGAGAACTGTACCTGTTTCACACCAGAGTTGGGGTGTACCCTAGCAGACTTAACAGCATATCAAAAGTAAAATTTTAAATTGGTGTTATATTTGGTCATGAGATCTCTTTAATTGGTATACAAAACATTATGAATCATTTTCATTTTCGGGTCGCCAACCCCCGATGTCGGTGACGCGCGCGGGATGTAGCTCAGCCTCCAAACCTAATCTGGCTGCACAAAAGGGTGCATCTGTGCGACCCAGCAGCCTATCTGCTTCCTCATTCTTGTTCCGCCCTGGCTTACCATTGGAGGAAGGCTCCTTAAATACCTGCTCCGCTCAGTTTCTCATTTTTGAGCATAACCTTGTGTGACGCCGTGCCTTGCTGCATTCCTGCCTTGTGCCTTGAGCCTTGTCTCTCTTGATCCTGCTACTGCCTGACCCTGCTTCGCTTATTGGACTCCGCATCTCTCCTCTCCTGATCCGGCTTACGTACGAGCATCCTGAACTCTCCAAACCTGACCTTGGCTACCCTCACAATGACCATCCTCCATTCTCAAATCCTGACCCTGGCTAAGTACTCCAACGATCCGCTACTCTCCAGTCCAGACCCGGCAAGTATAAACTACTATTCTACCTTCTGTACTACTGACCGGCTTGCAAGACTACTTTACACTGTAGGAGCGCCCTCATGGTTGTGGGTTGGTGTTTTGTACAATTCCCTACCTCAGCCTGGCGGTCGCGTCTGGTTTGTGGTGAGCTTGCGTTACACTCACACTATTGCAGACTTCCTTCACTACAAATTTATGCTATCCTGTTTCAACTCTGCCATCTCTCAAGCTAAACAATCCTACTATTCTTCACTAATCAACAAGACTAACCCAATCTGACTCTTCTTTGTCTTTGACTCCCTTCTCAGACCACCCTCTGCTGCCTGTTCTTCTTCCTCTCACATCAGAACTTTGCCGACTATTTCAAGGAAAAGGTAGAATCCATATGTCAGGACAGCCCCTCTGTAGTCTCCTCCCATCCTACACCTCTTCCTAACTCTCCTCCTGCTTTCCTTGACTATTTTTCCGCTGTTACAGAGTAGGATGTGTCGTTGCTGATCTCCTCTCTCCCTCTACATACAAGTCCTCTTGTCCACCATTCCCTCTCCCAAAACCTCTTGCTCCTGCTATGTAAGGAATCAGGGAACACGTCCTTTGCGACATGTTCCCTCTTTACCTGTAATCACTCACTCAGACCTCCACTCTGACACAAGTGCATGCGCTCACCCCCGCTCTGCTTACAGAGCGCGTGCGCACACGTAGCTCTTCTAGAGTGCCACGGAGCTTAGCTCCACCCCCTCGGGCGTGCCGCGCTTCTCTCATGCGTGGCACGCGCACGTAATGACGTGCACCGCTCTCCAGCAGCGTGGCAAGTATTCATTTAGTAAATGGAAGGATCCAGCGCTCCACGGATTTTAAAAGTTCATTTTTATTGCGCCATACACAACAGGCCTTTTTCACTTGAGAAAGACCTACTAAGGTCGAAACGGTCATTGTGTATGGCGCAATAAAATTGAACTTTTAAAATCCGTGGAGCGCTGGATCCTTCCATTTATTCAAGACTGGATGATTGTTACAGGTATCCCTTGAACCAGCAGCACCGGTAATACTGTTATGTATATGATTTATTGTGTGCAGCATATAATTGTTTTTTGTATTATAAGTATTCATTTAGCCCACTTGTCTCCTGCAGCCAATCCTTGCCTCTGTGGAGGCCGTGCCTACGCTCCACCTCCTTTGCTACTGGTTCCTGTGTGCTATAAATACCCTGCAGTTCCCTTCCTGCTTTGCTGAACATAACTTGTTGTTTCCTTGAGCTCTTGCATCTGTTGTGCCTTGCTCCTTGTCCTGTGTTCTTCTTGCAGTTGACTCTTCGTGTGCAGACCCGGCTTGACTTTGGAACCCTCTGGATATTGACCCTGGCTTACCCTCTACTCTGCGGACCTCTCCAACCCTTACCACGGCTATACGGACCTCCACGATTCTGACCTCTCCAAACCCAGGCCACGGCTAATGAACTTTGACTATTCTGACCTCTCCATTCCAAGACCTTGGCAAGTATAAACTAACCCACTCTCTCCAACCCAGACCCGGCTATGTTTGACAATCCACCTGCCAGGCACGCTTCCACTGCTGTGGGTGAGTTGTTTGCTACTTCCCCACCTCAGTACCGGGGTCCTGTCTTGCTCGTGGGCAGCACAAGCGTTACAGTATGCTCAGCCAAATGAACATGAACCCGCCTGAGGTGGACCAAGCCCTGTCTATCTCTGAGCATTTCCAATACCTGGATAATCAGATTGCTTCCCTGATTCAAAACCTGACCACAGTTTCTCTTAATCAATCACAATCCAGAATTATTAGATCTGCTACTCTGTCTGTTTCTTCCCCTGAAGCCTCTCTCTCCCTCTAGCCACGTCTCCCCACTCCCAAACAATATGCGGGGGATCCCCATGGATGCAGAGGTTTCCTCAACCAATGTGACATACAGTTCGAGTTAACCCCTTCCCGCTTCTCTTCTGACAGATCTAAGGTGGCGTATATTATCGCTTTATTAACCGGAGACGCATTGGCATAGGCATCCCCTATCTGGGAGCGGAGACTGGAGCTTATCCAAGACTTCACACGCTTCAAGAAGGAATTTAAGCAAGTCTTTTACACTCCTGGCCGTAAGATTACTGCTGTTTCTTCTTTGTTTCACATTTCTCAGGTTCACAGACCAGTTACAAGATACGCTCTGGAATTTCAGACCATCACAGCAGAGACGGGCTGGAACGATGAGCAGTTAGCTGCAGCTTTCTGGAAAAGCCTTTCCGAGACATTAAAGAAGGAATTAGCTGCTCAAGAAAGACCTAGAGTGATCAAGGATCTTATTGCCATGTGTATTAGGGTGGATCAACGCCTTCAAGAAAGGAGGTTGGAAGGCCATCACTCATGTGCTCTTACACCAACGGCTATTGTCCCCAGTCTGTCTTCTTCTACTTTCCCAGGTCTTGAGGTTCAAGAACCAAAGCAGTTAGGAAGTCAGCAGCTCTCCCCTTCAGAGAAACATCGTTGGAGAACTGAAGGATTATGTCTTTACTGCGGACTATCGGGTCACCTGGTGCTTCATTGTCCCACGAAGCCGGGAAATGCCAACACCCAATGATGTATATGGGGGTCTCATTGGGTACTATTTCTTCTTCCCATCCTAGTAAGAGAGGTCTACCTACCAGGGTCATGCTGTCTATCTTCCTTGAGGGTCCTGGGTTCCTAGTTCATCGACTCAGGGGCTGGGGAAAATTTTGTGGATCAAGATTTTGCTACCAAACATAAGATTCTCCTGATCAAGAAATCAATACTGGTGGGTCTAGAGGCTATTGACGGCCAGCCTTCATTTCATTGGAGACTCCTACTCTTACTTTCTCTACTACTGATGGTCACAAGGAAAAGATCTCACTAGATGTTATTCATTCACCCTTTGTACAGGTAATTCTAGGCCTTCCTTGGCTCCAACAACACAATCCGATTATAGACTGGACAGATAAGAGACCTATACAATGGGGTGTTGCCTCTGGTGTTGCTCCTGTATCCTCAGTAAAACTTATCGCTGGCGTAGAGACCAGTACTCCTGCCAAACCTACTCTTCCTGAAGTATATGCAGAATTCATTGATGTTTTTGATAAAGTTCGCTCTGAAATTTTACCTCTGCACCGCCCTTATGATTGCCACATAGAGCTTCTGCCTGGTGCCATACTTCCTAAAGGCAGATCCTATTCTTTGTCCCTTCCTGAGACTAAGGCTATGTTGGAATATATTCAGGAGAACTTAAAGAGAGTGTTCATTAGAGCTTCTTCCTCCCCAGCCGGGGCTGGCTTCTTTTTTGTTAAGAAGAAAGATGGTTCACTCGTCCTTGCATAGACTATAGGAGCCTTAACAAAATAACTCTGAAGAATCGTTACCCTTTGCCACTCATCTCGGAATTGTTTGATCGTCTACAAGGTTCTTCCATTTTTTGTAAACTCGATCTTCGTGGGGCCTACAATCTCATACGCATTCGACAAGGGGACGAATGGAAGACGGCCTTCAATATGAGAGACGGCCATTACAAATATTTGGTCATGCCTTTCGGGCTCTTTAATGCCCCAGCTGTTTTTCAAGAATTCTTGAATGATATTTTTCGAGATGTCCTCAACATTTTTATAATTGTCTATCTAGACGATATTCTTATTTTTTCTAAATCTATATACGAGCATATCCAACACACTAAGTTAGTTCTCTCCCGTCTGCGTGAGAATCATCTCTATGCAAAGATGGAGACATGTCTTTTCCACCAAACATCCACTTCTTTCTTGGAATACATTATCTATGATAAGTTTATCAGGATCCATAGAGAAACCCTTAAGACAGTAGTAGATTGGCCTCAACCCACTTCTCTTAAGGCGATTCAGCGGTTTCTTGGCTTCGCCAATTATTATCTTAAATTTATCCGTAATTTTTCCGCCACAGTGGCTCCCATCACTGCCCTGATGAAGAAAGATGCGGACACTTCTTCCTGGTCTCCTGAAGCATGCCAGGCCTTTGAAACCCTTAAGAAACCGTTCGTCTCTGCTCTTATCTTACGTCATCCGGACCCTAAACTTCCTTTCACGCTAGACGTAGATGCCTCGGATATTGGAGCAGGAGCCGTACTCTCACAGAGACAGTCCCTTCAGGATAAGCTATACCCTTGCGGGTTCTTCCGAAAAAAATTCTCCCCCGCAGAACAGAACTATGATGTTGGCAACAGGGAACTTTTGGCCATCAAACTTGCTCTGCAAGAGTGGAGACACCTCCTGGAGGGTACTGAAAATCCCATTTTGATTCTTACGGAATGTGACAGGGTAAATAAAAGCCACCAGCTATATGCCTGGCAGACATATGTTTAGTCTGCAGTGCAGCAGTGGTGAGGTTAACATCAGCTGGGCAGCTCATGGCAATTAGTTGGATCCCAGCTGCCTAATCAAGGTGTGTTAAAAACCCCAGGATGTGCACACATGCAGCCTAGCTGGTCAGGAGACAGGAGTGAGTTACTGAAGAGATTACTGATATAAGGTCTGTTTGCAAAGTACAGTAAATGGTTGATGAACTGTTGTGTCCTGCATGCTGAAAATAAACTGCTTTGTTTGCCATGCTGAAGATAAGCTATTTTGTTTTTTTCTGCTGAAGAGAAGCTATTTTGTTTTGTGTGCTGTATGTTTTAAGGCTAAATAAATAAGCCTTGCCAAGAGACCCTGCGTGTGTAGTTGCATGTACCCTGCAACACGGACCATAAAAATCTATTATATTTTGAGGGTGCCCGTCGGCTTTGCTCCCGTTAGGCTTGCTTTGCATTTTTCTTTTCCAGATACAATTATATAATTTCCTACATTCCTGTTACTAAGAATCTTAAGGCCGTCGCCTTATCCCGTCAATTCGTCAGTGAAGACAAATCCAAAGACCTTCCTGAGACCTTCGTTCCCGCCAAATTTGTCATTTCGGCTAACTCATTTGATGTACTGGACAAGATCTTGGAGACTCAGATGCTCATACCTGAGAGTATGGAAGTGCCGGAGGGTTGTTTGTATGCTGCACCTCAATTTCACAAGAAAATCCTTGAGTGGGGGCCTTCCTCTACGTCTGCCGGTCACCCGGGTACAAAGAGGACTTCCGATTTGATCAGTCGCACCTTTTGGTGGCCTAATATGTTTAAGGATATCAAGGAATTCATCAACTCCTGTTCTATCTGTGCTCGAAATAAGTCCGCCGGCAACAAGCCGTCTGGTCTGCTTCGTCCCTTACCCATTCCGGACCGTGGACCCACCTCTCAATGGAATTTATTGTTGAGCTTCCTGTTTCTCGTGGGATGAAGACTATTTTCGTTATTGTTGATAGGTTTTCCAAACAGGCCCATTTCATTCCTCTCAAGAGTCTTCCTAACTCTGCCACCTTGGCAGATATTTATATCAAATAAATATTTTGGATTCATGGAGTTCCACTCTCTATAGTGTCCGATCGGGGGTCACAGTTCATCTCGAAATGTTGGCGTGCCTTCGCTCAAAGGTTGGAGATCTCTCTTCTTTTTTCTTCTGGGTATTATCCCCAAACCAACGGACAGACCGAAGGAACAAACCAGTCACTAGAGAAATACCTAAATGCTTTATTTCTGATGCACAGGATAACTGGGTGGAACTACACCCATGGGCCGAATTCCCTCATAATTCACTCAGAAATGAGTCTACTCAGTAATCACCGTTTTTTTATAAATTACGGATTTCATCAGCACGTCTTCCCATCTCTTCCAATCCTTCCGGAGTTCCTGCAGCAGATTCCAGGGTGAACTCACTCCAAAATTCTTGGAAGAGGATTCAGAAGACAGGAGGCAGTACTCAAACAAAAGACACGCCGTGAGGCACCCAAGTTTAGGCCAGGAGACAAAGTGTGGCTTTCTTCTAAGAACATAAGATTGAAGACACCTACACTGAAACTGGCTCCAAGATTCTTGGGCCCATTCACCATTCTCAAACAGGTCAATCCTGTGGCATACTGCTTACAACTGCCTCAATCAATGAAAATCCCGGCGGTCTTTCACGTCTCGTTGTTAAAACCTGTTGTTTGAAGTTCTAAGTTTCCTGACATCTCACCTAAACCTCTACCTGTCCTCGTACAGGGTCAAGAAGAATTTGAAATTCAATCCATAATCGATTCCAGATACTCCAGAGGTGGTGTCCAATTCCTTGTACACTGGAAAGGCTATGGACCAGAAGAATGCACATGGATACCTCTTCGTCAGATCCATTCTCCTGGCTTGTTAAAGCGATTCCACGCCAGGTTTCCCCACAAGACTTATGGGAATCGTCCTGAGGCCGATCCTAAAGGGGGGTACTGTAAGAAACCGGGAACACTTCCTTTGCGACGTGCTCCCTCCTTACCTGTCATATCTCATACCTCCGTCTTTTGTGCCTTGCTCCTTGTCCTGTGTTTTCTTGCAGTTAACCCTTCGTGTACCGACCCGGCTTGTACCTTGAATCTCACAGGCTATTGACTTACCCTAGACTCTGCGGGTCTCTCCAACCCAGACCATGGCTATATGGACATTTACTATTCTGACCTCTCCAACCCCAGACCACGGCTATATGGACTTCCACAATTTTGATATCTCCAAAATGTTACTTTTATGTCTGAAGCACGTATTTCTATTACCTGTTATTTATATTATCTGTTATTTATTTGATTATTGTGTATTACTAATGTGAAGCGCTATGTACATTAATTGCGCTATATAAATAAAGATATAGAATACAATACAATACAGACCCTGGTCACCCGTACTCCCAGCCTGAAGGTCTCACACGTCCTCTTGGACTGCTGATCCTCTTACTAAATGCTGCTAAGAAACATTCTCCCTGTCACTTCTCTGCACACTTTACTCTTTTTTCTGCCTGTCCAATTTAAGCCTTCTGTTTCTATTTATCCTTGCCTTTGTTTACTGCTTCTGACACTTGTCTGCCCTTATGTATGTCTTGCTCTTGCTTAAGGTTTTAGCTTGCATTGGTTTGAGTATTATTAAAGGTCCTTGTCTGTAAACTGACTTGCCCTATTTCTACTTGCTGTTCCTGTGCCAGTCTTCGCTGCCTGCAATGGACCACTGCTTGTGACCTCGACGATGCCCATTCGCTGCTCACCCTGGACCTCTGCTTGTTATCCGATGATGACCCTTTGCTGCCTGTCCTGAACCCAGCTTGTGACCCATAAGCATCTTTGCTTCTCACCTTATTGTTCTGGCCATTTGGATCCTCTCCTGCACCAGACACCCCCCTTGACACACAGAGACTGTTCTGAGGAACGATCTGATGGGGAGTTTGGCAACATTGAGGAGTAACTCTGAAGTTATGCCTTTCACTTATATATATATTTATTTATTGATAAAATGTTTTAACATGAAGTAGTAAATTGAGAGTTGCCTCTCGTTTTTAAGAAAGTCCTGGGCACAGAGTTATGATGATAATACATGGTTGCATTAAATGAACAAAAGTTATACATTCAATTTAGAGACATTTCAGGGACAGTTAGAGATAATATATGATAATGGACATATGTAATAGTTACAGACAAGATTAAATTGTGAAGCGCAGAAGTCTTGAAATTACTTAAACTTTGAGAGTCTCTTGTAAGTTGTTCCAGTCGAGGTGCAACAAGACTCCTTGTTGAACTTGGGACTGTGAACAGTCTTTTGGAGTCAGATCTCAGGTGATCAGTGCTGTATGTGGTAGGGGTAAGGAGTTTGTTCATATATGCGGGTAGCTTGCCCATAAGGTATTTGAAGACAAGAAAAATGTCCTTTGCGTCTGGACTCAAGCTGTAGTTACATTGTTGGAAAAAGCAGCATATTGAGTTGTAGAAGGTGTCTAGTTTGCTATGGTAAGTTTGGGGTGCTGTCCAATATACTGTGGGGCCTATTCACTAAACTTCGAAACTAAACTTAAAGTACAGTAATGCTGGTTAAGTGCCCTTTTCAAGTGATATTGCATATGTAGCTATTCACAAAGCTTTGATAACAGAAAGAAAGGAGAAGGAGTGGCTCAGTGAGTAAAGACACTGACTGACTGATACAGTTGCTGGGGAGCCTGGTTCAATTCCCGGTGTTGGCTTCTTGTGCCTCAGGCACCCAAAAGAAAAAAAACATAGATTGTAAACTCCACAGGCCAGGGACCTGTGCCTGCAAAATGTCTCTGTAAAGCACTGCGTACAACTAGTAGCTCTATACAAGAACATGCTATTATTATTATCTGCAAATTATATTATTGCACACTCTGGGCATATGAACAATTGCACTTTATATTATTAATAACTACTTATACAACTTCGTCTCACTATACTGTGCCGTTTCCACGGAAGCCCGTGGGGAGTCTCTCACTAGTTAAGATTTACCTCTGTGAGAACTCCTGTGCACGCTGAGGTATTTGATTATAAACAGACAATGTGTAAATGACATGCTGATATTTTCATTACACTACGCATCCAATCCTCAGCCTATTTCTAGCTACATAGTAGCCTTTTTAACCTATGTTATACTTACGCGCCGTTTCTAGGGATTTTTATATATATCTCGGTTGATTCATATACATTAAGTACTCTCATGTATTAACATCAATATACTCTTTGAATCAATTCAGTCAGTGTAGGTACGAATTCATATGTCTGGTCCGGTCTGTCCGTGATAGATATATAACCATTTTTACAGCTATATACCACACTGAGGCATTAGCTAAACATCCATTCTGCTTTTGCCAGGCAATTACCATTCCCTAGATTCACACGTCCAATATGATTGCAAAGAAAGGGTTACATACAATCCACATTTACAGGGCTGATGCTCAAATCACATTACGTTAGTGATAAAATACTGATCGCAAATCACTTCACATTGCATTAATGGCTCAACTAGACTGGGGGATTGTATTAACAGGGAATAAAGTATTTTACAGACAATATCTTGATACCTAAGTGTTTTTATATTTGTTCCCCAGAACTTAAATACATTTGGCCAAATTAAACACTATTGAAACAGCCAGGAGACACGGTTTTAGGAGTAGCTAGCTGGGTTTGACCTTTATTTTGTGATGCCAGCTACCCCTACTGTCACACTAATAGTTTACTCTTGCCTTTAAGAGAGAAAATTATGCCAAGAAAATGGGTGGGGCATTAGGGGGTTGGTAGGTGCCAGCAATAAGAATAGGCTTAGAAAAGGGGAGGCACATTTTACAAACTAGGATTTCAAGAGGATGGGCGTGGGGGAAATTTAGCAGTGTAAATTGTATGGAGTCTTCAATATAAAATTACACTCCTCCTCCTCTCTTTAACCTATCTTTCCTAAAAATAGAGTATCCCTCACTGGAGATACTGGAGATTCATCAAGGTTTTTAGAAGTTAGCCTTGTTTCACTAAGAATAAAGGCTTTAGTCTTATGCAAAATTCCCCATGCCCTTTGTTATAAGCAGGTCCAATAACACAGAACTGTTGCCCAATTCAGCAGAGTTAGAATAAGTGCCCCTCCTTTTTAGAGGACAGATTTATAACCGAGGGAGAATTTACAGATGTAGCTACAGTAGACTAACTGTTCGTACTGCCTTGAATCCTGATCTCTGAATCAACTGGTAGCAGGAAATCTTTCTATGGGGTGTTGCTGTCAGAAGAACGGACCCCCACAGACAGCCACAGCTTTGACAGTCACCTAAGCTGCAGTGTTTTTTGCTTTTCTTTACTCTGCTCCAGGGACAGTGAGTCTAGCAACATCTGTACTGTGTTTAAAGTCACCTGTAAGATCGATCTCCGTTTACTGTTGTAAAAGACTGTTCGATAATTGAAAAGGATTTTTAGTTTTAAAATCCCTGGTACCCTGTATCCTTTCTACGTTAACAAGTCCCTGTCCTGTAGAACCTGCAGACACTCCTGCAACACCCCTGAGACACTCCTGCGATTTATCATCACTTACACCGAGTTTGGAACCTTTGGGCCAAATAAGCTTATTTCCTCAGTATCTCTGGTATATTCACACGTATCTCTCCACATGAAACATAAGTGACTCCTCTATTGGGATGTATACAATCAATCAATGCTCTACTAAATAGGATACTCTCTCTGCCTCACTTTCTATCACTCACCCACAATAGTGTACTCCATAAGTTCCTACACGCGCTCTAGTACTGAGTTTCTTGGTGAATAGCGCATAAGAAAAACATTATAAATAAATAAAAGTCCTATTTCAAGGTCTGGATTTCCTCAACAGTTCCTGCTGCATCTAAGACTAAATTAGCTTTTTTTTTTTATCTACGAGGTTTGGCTAAATATTTAACGAAAACGCTTATGGTTTTGTTTTGTGTGTGGACAGAGATTTAGTCAACACATTTGGGACCGTTTTGCACACCTCAAGCCTTCATGGAAGTCTGGAAGAAGTCATCTTTTCTTAGCCTCCATGATACTTATGTTCATAAACAATTTACAAATAAAAAAGATCTGCTATCTGAAAAAGATAAGTGAAGTAAACATATTTTAGATTTTCTTTAAAATCAATTGTAATGTACATATTGCTGTACATGCTTTACTTTTTTTAATGGAGTAGTCTGCTTTTTATACAGTTATTTTAAAATAGCCCTCACATAACAATTTCTGTTTTTTTAATTTATTGTAGTACATTCTGAACTAAAATTGGATATCCTCTAAATATATATTGTAGCGTAGGTCATATAAATGCTTGTCTATTAAATTTATGAGGTTAATATTTAGTTTATATTCCCACGTCAAAAATACCATTTATAGAAATTCTATCAAATTAATAACTTTTGGGGAATTACATTTCATAGTTCAAAAATGCAATTAAACCTATATAGTTATATAGCAGACATCCAGTTAAATTACTTTACAAGAAAAATGGTTCTACAGTATGGTGATAGAGAAGAAGGTAAAGCACACTGTCCCATTACCTATTGAGGAGAATAAGTACTTTCTCACCGAATTACACTTATTCTAGGCCAGGGCTTGCCATCTTCAGTCCTCAATGCATTCAATAAGTCAGGTTTTAAGCATATCCCTGCACCAGCACAGGTTGCCCAATCAGTGACTTAGTCAAAATGACTGAGTCACTGATTGAGCCCCCTGTGCTGAAGCAGGTATATTCTTAAAACCTGACCTGCTGGTGGCCATCGAGGACTGGAGTTGGCCACGCATTTTCTAGGCCATCAGCTGACTGCAAAATATCTCTGATGGTGCTGTTCAATTTAGCAACATCTACTAGAAGAGTAATTAATTGAAAGGAATTGTAATCTCTTTATGATCCACTCTGTTGATTAAACAGTAGGTTTTGCCATGCAAAATCGACTGCAAAAGCAATGTAATTTGTTGCAGTAAAGATCAGTGTATTCTTTAAGAATTATCTATGCAGAAAAAATCACTACAAAAAAACCCTCATTTACATGCACTTTCTGCATCAAATGTGTATTTGACATGATATTTCTTTTTCCTCTCATGGAGAGACAACCATATGAGAGGGTGAGAGGGTCCCTTTATAGTTTTATTCCTTTATACTTAGATTTGTTTGTTTTTTTTTAACTCAGGGTGAGAACAAATAGTTAACTAGTAACATATTCTTGCATAGTATGGGTGTGTGTACATATACAAACACACATTGCATAAATACATATATTCCATATATAGCTCTTATCTTTTTTAAAACCTCTCACAGTCTTCATTCCTTAAAACCGAAATTTACATTCCGCACAGATTTGCACAGCTGGAAACAAATCACAACCTGAAATGCCATGTGCACATGCAAAATCTATATCATTAACAGGGCAAGACATGTTTTCAATGCACATTTTCGTATGGAGTCCCCATTTTCAGAGTTTAGTGAATAGGCACTCTTGACTCATATGTTACTAATCAATGTATTGAGGAGGAGTTATAAAGAACATACAAGTTGTACTGCAGGTTTCTTCTGCTGTTGTCCACCAGAAAGCACACCACCACAGTATTAAAGCTGTTTGTACATAGTTCTTTAAACCTGTGGGTTCATATGATAGATTTCACACAAAAAGACTGAGAAATATCTATCAAGATGGTATCTTTTTCATTGTTTTAGTTTTGGTTCTGGTTTTGGCCAAACTTGATTTTGTTTGATTTTCATACTGACATATAGCAAATAGGGAAAAACTTTAAATAAGTAACCTTTACAGATAGGATTAAAATGGTGTTAGAACAGGTAGGATAGATCTTCAATGTGTTGTTAGAAGAGGTCCTGCATGAAGGAGCTTACAATCTATTGACAGGGTAAGTTGAAACATTGTGTACAGGGGATGAGAGGGTTGGTGACTTTCGGAATGTAATATAGCAGCTGTAACATTACCAAACATGAGCGAATGGCAGCAAACGGCAGAACCCTTTGGCTGTCATTCGACTGCCACCTTTGGGGCAACTCGGGAGTTATGTCCCAGAGATTCTTTGATAGAATGAAACAGCAGCATAGCACAGTACTGCACCTCATGGCAGACGTGAAAGGGGGGAGAGACTGTTAGCTCCAGGTGGTCTTTGAAGTGGCTTGTGTCCTCAATCTGTTAACCCCTTGTATGCTGGTTTAATGGACAGGTGCAGTTAAGCATATTAAGGAGATGCCTTTGAGGCGTCTCAGGTGTTATGTCCCAGAGGCTCCTTGGTACAGTAGAATGAGCAAAAATGAGTGAGCTCCTGCTTCAGCCTAATTAGCTCATGGAGAATGCAATAGGCTAATCAATTACTTAGTGCAAAAGAACAAAGAGAGTGAGAAGTTCAGCCCTATACTGCACTCACATCCAATTTAAGGAAACATGGTAGCTGGACTACCATCAATAATAGTATAATTAATTGTGATGCACTTAAGGTAGATTATCTGTTACTTTGGGTGAAGTTTCTAGTTACAGACAAACCAAACAGTGGTTTATTTGGTATAATACTGTAAGTGCAACATAGAATAATGTGTGAAGATTAAATCAAATATATTTATATAAAATTAAAATCAATGGTGGTTAACTAAATTGACACATGATTAAATACAATGAAATCAAATCAAAGGAACAGTGCATCAAATGCAGCAGACACATGAAGTAGGATAAATAGGGCAAAATTACATTGGGATTTTGCTTCTTGGAGATCATTGGCTACTTTTGTACAAACACTCTTCTTTGAGTGAGCTGTACGAAAAACATGATTCTATGAAAAGTGATCCAAGGGACTTCGGAATTAAGACAGTTGATTATATGCAAGAACACGAGATGTTCTAGCAGTTTTGAGGCATAAGACAGTAAGT
This sequence comes from Ascaphus truei, assembly GCF_040206685.1. NCBI lineage: Eukaryota > Metazoa > Chordata > Amphibia > Anura > Ascaphidae > Ascaphus > Ascaphus truei. The sequence continues at coordinate 70,277,827 of NC_134484.1, forward strand.
AAGGCACGTAGGGTCAAGGGTGTAAGATTTTAAGAATAGGTGTGACCAACAGAATGCTTAAAGGATGAGGGGAAAGTGTCAGAGCACAGGGAGAGTTGAAGATATGGGTGACAGTTGGGACTAAGATACGATCAATAGTTCTGATAAGTTTTAAGGGAATGGAATTGATAGGTCACGTGGTAGAGGAAGAAGAGACAATCGATTTAGAAGCTTCCAACTCCTTAACAGGAGAAAAGGAGTTAAGAGTGGAAGAAGGAGGTTCAGGATGAAGCAGAAAAGAGAGAGAAGGGACTTATGAGTGTTTCCTAAGGACGAGAAGAAGTGTTTAGCATTGGAGAGAGCAGAGTTAAAACAAAAAATGTATTCTGTAGAAAATCAGATGTTCTCCATAGGCATTCAGAGGAGTGAGTGCAAGTGAGAAGGAAGTGTATTTGTGAATTTAGCCAAGGCCATGGGTTAGATGGACAGGTGTGCAAGAGCCAAGAAGAGACATATAAAACAAGTGAGGAGATTTCAAGATTGTCAGCATCAAAGGAAGAATAGAGAGAAGAGAGGTTATTTTCAGGGTAGATGCTAGAGTTGAGACAACAATGGAGCAAACATCTTGAGAGTAGAGAGAAGAAAAGGTAAGAGGAGGATGATAGGAATGAGTGGTAGTGAATGTCTATGTTAGCTTATTTTCCTATTCGTACTTAAAAGATCTTTACCTCTTATAAATCTCTGGTGTCTATGGTTAATTGAATGGGTTTAAAGATGAAATTATTCTAGGATCTGTTGAACAGCAATAAAACCTAAAGCTTCAAAAGTTTGAAAGTTGAAAGATATTTTGATAACTAATGATGATTATTAGATATATTTTGCATAACTGAAGATCAAATGTTGACTTTTTTTCTAAAGCAAGATGGTGAAACAAAGGCCCATGGCCAAATCTGAGGAAAATGTGAGATCACTTTGAAGCACAGAAATGTTGAGATAATTTCCAGAATACTTCAAAACAGCTATGTGTGTTGTTAATTGCTTAAAAATTGAGCAAATGTTTACTGCACTGTAACAACCTAGTGCTAGTAAGCATTGGAAAATACAGATTTTGTATTGCTTAAGGAAATTGACAATGATATCTTTAGAGCACAGATGCAGTGGCCATTATTCGAATAAATCACAGTGCCGTTTTCGTGTGCTCTGCTGTACTCCACACGGCATTAACGTGGCCAATCGCCCCAGGCACACGTGTTTATCGCGGTTGCTTTGTTTGAATTTCATGCATTGCGTGCAATTAAATGCAATGAAATTAATGAATTGTAATGTGTATAGTACTGTCAAAAACAAGAATTGTAACTAAAGTGCTAAAGTGTCTAAAATTAATTAGTGCTAAAACAAATAGTGATACAATAATCCTTTACATAAGGGTAAGGCTGCCTGGTACCTAATGTCTAGTACAGACAGAAACAGACCACAAAACAAAAATAAACCTGGCGCCAAATAAGTGTCCAATGTGGTAAGTCTGTGATCCTCAGTGAATCTGCACAGATGCTTTCAGGCCATGTAACGAAAGAGAGAGCACAAACAAAAAAACAAATCATAGCGTATAACTGCTGGGTGATGACAGTCTACACTACAGACAGAACATATACAAACAAAAACTCCTAGTAACAGTATATTTATTAAAAGATAATGAACTATGTCATTAAAGGAACCGCTTGACATAGTTCATGATCTTTTAATAAATATATCTTTTTAGTCTGTTACTAGGAGTTTTTGTTTGTATATGTTCTGTCTGTAGTGTAGACTGTCATCACCCAGCAGTTATACGCTATGATTTGTTTTTTTGTTTGTGCTCTCTCTCTCGTTACATGGCCTGAAAGCATCTGTGCAGATTCACTGAGGATCACAGACTTACCACATTGGACACTTATTTGGCACCAGGTTTATTTTTCTTTTTTTTGTGTACAGCACTGTGCTACTGTTTCAATTTCAGGTGTTTAAAAATTAGAACACTAAAATGCCATTTTCTGCACTCGTCTGCACTCGTGTCTTAAGGCGGTACGGTTGGAAGAAATTCAACAAAGTTTAGGGAACAAACCCTAATTTGTCCTCTGTTCAATTTCTTTATTCAACGAAAAACTGGCATAGCACAGATCACTCGAGATAAAAAAGCTTTATAACAATAAAATATTTTGCTCACATTCTAACAATAAAAAACGGGCATATCACACTGCATTAGTGTAGGAAGACTTTAGCCAGCTGGCTCACCGTCCCGCAACGTTCCCCCACTCCTCCGCCTCAGCCTCCGGTCAGCTGTTACACTGCTCCGACTGGCGTGTGACGTCACTTCCGGTTTCGTCGCTCGGTGAGGGCTGGATCCTCCTGCAACTCCTCTGCTGTATGCTCCGCTCTGGATAAGACTCCCACTCTACGCGTTTCGAAAGCGACTGCTTTCTTCCTCAGGTGTAACAGCTGACCGGAGGCTGAGGCAGAGGAGTGGGGGAACGTTGCGGGACGGTGAGCCAGCTGGCTAAAGTCTTCCTACACTAATGCAGTGTGATATGCCCGTTTTTTATTGTTAGAATGTGAGCATAATATTTTATTGTTATAAAGCTTTTTTATCTCGAGTGATCTGTGCTATGCCAGTTTTTCTCTCAACATTGGGGTACGTGATCCTGAGGACCTGATCCACTTTGATGACAACTGCATCATCCACTTACCTCTGACCGTTTGAATCAACCCTGCCTATTTGACTCTTACATCTTGTAAGTAGTCAATTCATTAGAGACAAGTCAATTGAAGGCTTTTTCCACGTTGCCATTTTTTGCTGCACTTAAATTTATTTTTGTTTCCTCCCCATGCTCCCCGTGGATTTTGTGTGTTTTACTGGGAGGACCAGAGACTGAAGGGACTGGCAGTGCTGAGCCGAGGTGACCAGAGAAGCCATTTCCGCCCACAGTTGGAACATCACAGGAAGTGCGGTCCACAGCGGTGTGGCGGTCTGATCGGCGAGACGTGCAGCTGACCCGTGGATCCCTCAGAAGTTCTCTCCCACGTATATTTTTTAACATTGAAATGTGAGTGCAATTGTTCTACCTGCTATTTGTGCAATATATTATTCATACAATATTACACTATTGCGATATCTCTCTTCTCTTTACTTTTAAATGTTACCTAATGAGGACTCTATAATTCAGCTCACATTTCTGAATGAACTTTGAAGTTCACAAAGTTCGGATTTCAGACCCGCAAACTATTAAATACTTAATTAAACTTATATTTTGTTATGTGATTTTAATGAATTGCTGAAATAATATACTTTTTGTAATATCAATTATTTTGGTGGTACAATATTTGCATTGTGGTACCATTGTCAATACTTTATAGTATGATATCAGCCTATGGATATCACACATCAAATTATCTAAGGCACCACTTACAGTAGTAAAGCTCTATATTTAAAATCTCAACTATGGTTACATGTTACATCCGCTAAAGGGGTTTAAGGGCCTCATGCAGTTAAGTCCTATAGAAAAAATCGCATGGGTTTTTATATTGCCATTTTGACAGCGTTGCTATCACGGTATGCAGAAAGCCCCGAATACCAGTGATAGCAACATTTGCAAAAATGGCGAATATCCGGCGACAAGATGTTTGCTCCTGTGAAAAGGGCTAACCCGGCGAGTTGTTTCTGCTGCAGAGAGAGAGAGAGACGCCTCTCTCTACGCAAATCTCGTCCGTAATTTTTTTTTTTCATTTTTACTAGTGTATTGTAGCAGGAGGTCTGCGGAGCAGAACCGCGTTGATTTCAGGTCCAGTGACCCCCTGCTTCCGGAGATACAGGTCCTGTTATGGGGAGCCGGTATCTCCTATGCATTTAAATGTCTCGGTCACGTGACGCGGTTAGCCGCTAAGGTAATGAAGTTGCCTGTAAATGCATTTTTATTGCATCGGATTGATGCCATGGTCTCCCGTGCTGATATTAATGGATATTATCTCCGCAGTCTCCCGGCATCAATCGGATGCAGGAAAAATGCATTTTGTTTTACAAGTGCCGTCTCGCCGCTTATCGACAGCTTCTCACCACCTTCTTGCCAACTTTTCCTGGTTAGGCGATTTGGAGAGGAAATAGCAATTCTAGAGTGGGGATTAGCCTCGATAAGCTAATTGGGGCTACTAGAATAGAACGAGTTTGACAAGCTGGCGATAAGTAGTGATAAGTCGCTTCTCGCCGCGTTTGGCAATTTTTTTTTTTCGGCCCAAAAATTGGCCGAAAAGCTCTCCTATCGCCGACTTATCAGGGCTTACAGAATAGCAATAGGCTTTTTTGGCGATAAGCTGGCGATAAGTGGCTTTTCGCTGGTTACTGCATGAGGCCCAAAATGGTTCTAAAATGAATTTGAAAAGTATGGAATATGAAACATATTTTAGTTTTTCATGTGGAAAACATTAGCCTTTTTGAAATGTAAAGGGAATTGCACACTACAGTGGTTCCGTTTAAAAAAAGCAATGCATTGTTAAGTTCCATCATTGCAGTGGTGCAGAACTGTTGTTGATTTTAACAGCTGAAATTGTTTAAATATTGCTTGAATTCTTTTTACAGGGTACACATATCAAACAAATTGAAAATGGTGACAAGTGCAAATATGGTTGTAGGTTAGTGAGGTGAGCTTTCTTGAAACATGTACTCCTTATGTTACTGTTAGCAACAAATCAAAATGAATATTAAGTAAGTGGGGAAAAAATACAACATTTGCTGTATTACAGAAGTCTATATTCAGAATGCGTATTATAAATTAAAAATATAAAACTCTACCTTACACATAGTGAGCACCTATGTTCCGAATGTTGTTAGAATGTTGGTGACAAATGCATTAAAAAGTTTGACATGATGTGGCAGACAATTTGGGGTAGGGAATTTTGCTACACAATGGGGATAAAGAGGACTGATTTTCTAACATCTCCAAATCTCACAAGTCTCCTTTAAAAGGGGTTTATTTTAAAAAACACCTCGTAGCAACTATCTTTCTGCATTATGCACATATTTTATTATTTTATGTGCAATTTAAATATACTGTGTAGCCCTGGTAAGAAATAGGGCTATATGTCTTTCCTCCGACTGATATACGCCCTGGTAAAGACAGGCTGCCAGTAGTTATCATGGGCTTCCCCCAGATCAAGCCCTGCTCTGAGTGGTGGATGTAGGTCACCTGACCCTGTGTGGAAGGCATAGACACAGGGGCGGTACCTGCTGATGTCATGAAGGGGAGGGCTGTCTCAATTTAGAGTGTGCCTGTTCCTGTCAGTGACAGTAGTTCAGTCCTGGGTTCAGCCCTGAGCAGTAGTGTTGGAGTGTCTGACTGGACAGTCAGAGTGTGAGCTAGCTAGGTTCCTGAGGAGTAGGGCCTAGTGAGCTATAGGTGGACCAGTGCCTCTCACCCTGCCTAGGGGGTGAGAGAAGAGCTAGCCCCACCCTGAGTGCCCGTGACTTGGGTGGAGGCAGGAAACAAAGAGCCCCAGAGACCATCCTGAGGGTGTGCAGTCTGGTGAGAGAGGACCATGTACATTGAAGGCAACTGTGTTGCTGTTGTCGCTGCTACGCTACTGTGTGCTGTGAATAAAGAGCTGCTGCTACTTCTTAAGTAAGAGACTGTGTGAGACTGAAATCTCTCGCCCCTGAGTGGGGCTCTCTGGAAGGATTTCACCCTACTCTGCTAGGGCTTACCAGAGATGGAGGCGTTGCACCACTGAGTAAAGACGGAGGCATCCACCCCAGTAACCTGGCCCTGTTATCCCCCATACCATCGCGGGAGACTCAGGCCCTCCTGTTGCCAGCAGGTATGCACCACCCAGACACACGTAGCCAGACCCTAGTACAGAGGGGGGGGCCCAAACTGTGATTGGCCCCGGGAAGAGGGGCTACATTGGAGGCGCTGCTGAGAGATAGAAACAGGCCAAGTTTTCAGCAAAGCAGAGCTGGAAGCGCTAAGTGCACCTTCCATGCAAGTACTGCAGAAAGTAGGGCGCAATTGCACATCAGGGGTAGTCAGGAGAGCATGGACTCTCGCACAGTACGCCCTGGGTGCCCTAAGAGGGTGTTGTAAATTGGGTGTGTGGCTATCGCTGTTCTAGTCCCTTGAGGCAGATAATGTGAGGCAACTGGGGGGGTTAGCCTGTTAACTAGTCCAGGGACCATGGCCCAGGGCCCGCACTATGAGTGGCCAACAGTAGGAGACGCCCAGTACTGAGGATATACCCAGTACCTAGCCAGCACCTAGAAAACGCATCACAGAATACTTGTAGGAACCTTCATCGAGTGCTGTGTACTAAGAAGGAGTTCTGCCTAGCCTGGGGTATGCCATACGTCATATTTGTGGGTGAAGCATGCAGAGAGCATTCAGAGAGTATTCAGAGAACAGTCAGTGTCTAGGAACGTGTTGCACAGTAGACACTGAGAGTAGCGGTATTGTGGGCTCAGTGTGCTCACTAAAGATGGTGGCCAGAGATACATGTGCTCTACGGGTCAAGGAGAAGGTGAAAATGGTGACAGCAGCGTCATTCGCAGGAAAGCAGGCTGCAGCCGATCCAAAATGGCGACTCCCGCCAAGCCTACATTACGCACGTGCTGCGTGCAAGCAGGCTGCAAGAAATATGTGGCGAAGATGTGCAGGGGTTTGGCGCCAAACCCAGATCCCCAGCAGAGCAAGCGGAGCGGCGCAAAAGCCAAAAGCCCACCCACCTGTGCATTGACTGGCCGACAGACAAAGCCACGTCACGCAGAGCGAGAGAGTGCCCCTTCTCTAGTTTCCACCAGAGGGAGGGGGCACGACAAAGCCAATCAGAGTTGTCCTCTCCAGAGAAAGGAGGGACAGGAAGTGAGAGCGAGGAACTACACTTCAGCCTGACTATTGAAGAGAGAGGGAGCTAAGAGTGAGCTGAACTATTCAACCCCTGCGCAAAAGATGGCTGATTTGAGCGTGACCCCATTTCAGTTTCCAGGAGGCTTCCTGGTTGTGGAGGTTGAGGGCCGAGAGTATCTCCGGTGCCTCTGCGTACACTGCAGGACACCCGGACCGGCCCCGAGCACTGGCAAAACCTGGGAGCACAGACCAATAACCCCTGCTACCTCCCTCTGGAGGGGCAGTGCGAAAAAACCAATCCTCGTTAGTTAAAGTTTGCCTTATCGAATGCTTCCACCCATGATGGTTAGGTGAAAATTTGAAATAATTGTAGTTCTCAATGATATGAAGATATATCTCTTCTAAAGTCGCCTTCTTATCTGTTTCAGCATTAATTGCAGAAAATATTAGATATATGAAACTTTTGTTCAGTTTTGAATAAAGACTTGGCAAGATGTTGAGTGCACAGGTTTGGTCTATTCAGAAATTGTGCGGGCATAGCAATTGAGAATAATGTACCCAACATTGTGTTTTGATACTGGAATTATGAAAACGCCTACATTTGATAACGTCATCAGCGTCTTCAGTGACCAAGGTCATTTTACAATGGATCACTGTGGTGGACTATCTTTTATCTGTTTTTTAAACACCTGCAAATTGACACAGTAACTGTGCTATGCACTGGATAGGGGATTTATTATGTCACCTGGCGGATACGCGAAGAACTGCACCCAAAAAATCAGAACCCAGGTAATTCAAAGAAATCAACAACGCTAAACACAGGTGTGATTGGCCGCGTTAATGCTAGCATTCGCTGAGAATAACGAGTGAATCAAGCATGGACTACAGTAGACTTTACGAAAATGGCTCCGAGAAATGTTCGAATAATGGCAGCTGCATCTGTAACTCATGTCTGTATAATATTGTTATTTTCTCCTCTAAGGAAGCCTAGAGAATACTACACTATGAAGCATTCCCTGTGTGTACTGTATTTATTCCGAGTTCTTGAAGATTCTGGGTGAATTCTTCTTTCTTAAATTGGGAGCTGCATCCGGAAATACAAACTGATTCTGCTTTATTGGTACTCCCCTTTGATTAACTTTTTGTATATATATTTTTTCATTATTTGAATGTCTTTGGATATTTGATCCAATATTACTTTTTTACTTACTATTAATATCAGTAAATTTTCCAATTATTTTGCATATATATTTATACTAGCTGATACACCTGGCATTGCACGGGATAAAATTTCCTGCTCCATCCTTTCTTTCTCTGCTCCCCCTCTCTCTCCGCTCCCCGTCTCTTTCTCCGCTCACCCTCTCTCTCCGCTCCCCCTGTCTCTTTCTGCGCTCCCCCCTCTCTCAGCTCCCCCCGCTCTCTCTGCTCTCCCCATCTCTCGCAGCTCTGCCCCCTCCTGTGCAGCACCGGTCCCCCCCGAGCAGCTCTGGTCCCCACCCATGTGCAGCTCCGGTCCCCCCCTATGCACAGCTATGGTCCCCCCCATGCGCAGCTCTGGTCCCCCCCCATGCACAGCTCTGGTCCCCCCATGCGCAGCTCTGGTCCCCGCCCCCATGCGCAGCTATGGTCCCCCCTCATGCACAGCTCTGGTACCCCCCCATGCGCAGCTCTGGTCCCCCACACCCCCATGCACAGCTCTTGTCCCCCCCCTGCATAGCTCTGGTCCCCCCCTGCACAGCTCCTGCAGCCCCCCCACTGCACAGCTTCGGCACCCCCTCCCCCGGCCCCCTGCACAACTCCGGAGGCTCCCCACTCCTGCTAAGTTCTGGCGGCCCCCCTCCCACCCCCTGAGGCGGCAGAGGCGGAAGGTGGTGATGCAAGGAGGTAGCGGAGGCGACAGTGGTGGGGGGGGGCGCTGAGGGGCGATAGTACATGGCCCACGGGGTTGGTGAGGAGGAGAAGGGCCAGTGGAGGTGATGCGTTGCCCCCCCTCCACATGTTCCCCCGGCCGGTCGCCCCCCCCCCCCACCCTCTGGCGCTCACGGTCACCGCTGAGTGTGGCTAGGCGTGGGGTCAGGAGAAGTGCCGGGGGAGGTTACCTGCAGTGACGAGGAGAAGCGGGTGAGTGGGGTGTATTGAAGATTGCCTGTGAGCACCTGTGTGTGAGACGTCAGACCACTGTGACGTCACAAACCCCGCCCCTCAGCTAATGGGAGAGCTTGCCAGCGAGAGGGGCCAACCAATCAGAAAACTCACAACACGACAAACAACGCCACAGACAAACATTTCTGTTTTATAGATAGAGATATTTATTTGTAGCAGAATATAGAATAATTGTGTCTTAAGTGCACAATATATACAGTAGAGTTGCATATTAGTATCACAGTTGTATTTTGTGTGACATTTGTATAATCTTTATATACAGTATATCTCGTGTAGTTTTTGAGTGGATAGAGAATAAGGCTGAACCGTTCAAAATATTCATTTTCCATTGAGATAAATAAATTATCAGGTACCATGTACAGTACAGAAAGCAACTATTACAGTGTCTGAGATTAAGGGGCCTATGCAGAAAACACCAATAAGCCACTTATCTCCAAAAAAAGCCTATTGCTATTCAGTAATCAGCGATAAGTCGGCGATAAGAGACGTTTTCGTCAAATTTATTTGCCAAAAAAAAATCGCCAAATACACTGCGATAAGTAACTTTTTGCCGCTTATCGCCAGTTTTTCAAACTTGCCCAATTCTAGTAGCCCCGATCAGCTTATCGAGGCTGATCACCGCTCTAGAATTGAGAATTCCTCTCCAGATCGTTCCGCCAGAAAAAGTTGTCAAGAAGGTGGGGAGAAGCTGCCGATAAGCAGAGAGACGGCACTTTTCCTTAATCGCATTGATGCCGGGGTCTCCAGAGCTGATACACATTAATACCAGCATTGTAGACCCCCGGCATGAATCAGATGCATTAAAAATGCATTTACAGGCAACTTCATTACCTTAGCAGCTAACTGCTAAGGCAATGAAAGGGTTATCCACCAGTGCCATGCTTATTGTGGGTAGCGGTGGTGGGTTAAGGTGGTATTTGGCCCTTGGTGTGTGTTTAGGCCTTGCGGGGGGGTTGCGGGTGGACTTAACCCTGTCATTACCTAAGTGTTAACCCCCTCTCGCTACCCACCCGGTAGGCCTTATCTCCCACCCTTGGGGCAACTACCCCCTTCACAAACCCCCGCTACCGACAACAAACAAAAAAACACACAACAGCCACACTACCCACCTTCTAGGCCACCAATAAACATTACAATATGTAATAAACACAAACACAACCCACCGACCTCCTGTGCCTCCACATAAAACCATAATTTATTTTTTTATACACAGGATTAATACCAGAGGCTGGCGAGGGTCCCCGGGTCATCCACATGTTTGTCTGGGGGTCATCTGGTTGTCCCCATGGGTCCTTGTTGGCCTGCAGTTTCATTTGTGCCATAAAAAAAATAAAGATGGTCTCCATTTCAATAACTACACCCCCCCCCCCCAAACACATACAGTACAGTAATGTGCAAAATAACTATTATCCAGATATGGATAATAGCTCATTTGCCCATTATTAAACAAAACATTAGGCAGCCTGCATAAATAAAGTAAATAAAACCGTTCTACTTACCCCTGCCATTATGAAGGGCATCCTCGTCAGCATACAGCAGGGCCATGTCCTCCGTTGCCAGAAAGAATACATAAAAATACAATCTAATGGCCCCTAACCCCTTTATCCCCTTAGCGGTTAATAACCGGTATAGTAATTATGAGGTTAACCCACCCTCCCCTCAGGAGGCCTAACCACCCACCCTGGACCCACTATACCCACCCTTTAACCATTGAGTGGCATAGTAGTACATAATAACCATATAATATGGGCATGATAAGCTACTATAGCAGTCAATGGTCACCCTAATACAAAAGCATGAATGTCCAAAATACACAATAATCAAACATATACATCAAGAACCTAATCAAAGAACCTCAAATCAAAAATTAAAAGCACTAGCCAACCAATCAATTACCTAAATAAAACCACTAGCCAAACAATTAAAGAAATAAAACCACTATGCATTCAATAAAATCATTAAAACTTCTAGACAATCAATTACATAAATCCTACCACTAGCCAAACAATACATTTAATACCTAACAGCAGTAACCAACACAACAATGAATTAATACAACTCAACCCCGTTATAATGCGATCCGCTACAACGTGGATCTGCTTATAACATGGTCTAAACGTGCCTCCTGATTTAAAAACATCTCATTTTTTTTCTAAACATTCAATGCTTTATTGCTAGCGGACACATACACACACCCCTACACCATGTGGGAGTTGAACATGAATACATTTTATATAATACACATGCAGGATTCAAACTCCGGACCTTCCATTTGTTAGACCAATTCTTTACCTGCTACACGGCAGGATTGGTGTGATGTCACAGATTCTCTAAATATACTTAACCTCTGCAGCACAGTGCAGTGGACTGCACTGTGTACCATATGTTAAGTTTGCTTTAAGAGCCTGTGACATCACACGATCTCTGTGGCTTGGAGGTAGAGAATTGGTAATAGCATATGAAAGGTCTTGGGTTCAGCTGTACAACCACAAGGCAACACAGAAATGAAAACCAGTAGCCAACAAAATACATCATTTAATAAAAACACTAACCAATCTGTCCCCAAAAAAAATCTTCTCTCATCTTCTTTCTTCATCTGTGATTATTTCTTTATTTTCTTTATCTTCTGTCTGTCTTCATCTTTTAATCCAATAACCCCATATTAAATTCACAATGTTGACCCATCGGCTTCTTGAGCTCAAATGGGATGTCCCGGCCTTAAAAATGGCCTGTGACGTCACATTTGGGCGGCAAATGGTTCACACGCCATCTGATTGGCTGTGAAAACCAGGTGCCCTATTTAAAAAAAATGTATGTGACATCATTTAAAGGGACTGAAGCCAGTCAATCAGAATGGCTCTGCTTCATTTCCCTTTAACATGACGTCATAAATTCCAACATTGCTGCTGTCACATTGTACTTCAGCCAATCAGATTGTGACAACTATATCTCCAATCTGATTGCTTCTAGTAGACCATGTGACTCCCTTTGGATGACGTCACAACCTTTTCCAAGAATAACTCTGTTACATGGTCCTCCTATAGAGGGGTCATTACACACTTATTCATTATAGCGCTATTTATACACCATCTTCCTTTTTTTCTGTTCTAGTTTGTACATTGTGGTATTCAGCTGCTTAAATTTCACGATATTATTGTTATAACCTTTCACTTTTATTACTCTTTTACTAGTATAGATTTTGTTTTAAGATAAGTTCATTATTTCAATTGAGAACACGTAGGAATGTCAATATTGACCATATCTTTAATGACCCTAATTCGATACACATTATCGAAAGTGTAACGGCTGATTTTTATCCAATACTGGCACAGTTAGAAAAAACACTCACCATAGAAAGTAGACAATGGTGGGAGGCCACTACACTGAGCAAATATTTGGAAAATCATCGTATCCCTAGAGGTCTGAGGATTCTAAAGATACCTACCACTGATACTGTACGCATAATGTAATATTCATGCAGGAGTAGAATGAGATTTTAGATCAATGCTCATTCTCTCTGATGAAATTACTGGTACATCACCGTAGAAAATCTCTGATCAATTTAGATGATCAGATTTCAGATATGAAAATTAAACATGATCCTTTTAAAGAAAATAAAGAATTACTTGAACTAGAGCCTATTATCAAAAAATGATTAGATCAAATGGAATTGGAAATAGTTCAAACAAAGCAGGAAAAGATTTTAGGGATAAACACGATTATGACACAGGCTGTCAAAGAAATTGGAATAAAAAATCCAAAGATAACCAGACAAAAAAGCCAGAACAAAAACAAGGGAATTCCTCGATAGGAGAAAACGAACCAAAAGTTAATAGGGGGAAACCAGTATCTAACATTGGGCCGAAGAGACTACGTAATAAAGTCCTGATTCCCACTCCGGTCATTCAGGCCAAATTACCTGTACATGATAAAAAAATCTTTATTTGCAACAGAAAAGAGCGAAAGAACGCTATGATGCATTAACCATGCCCCAACAAGCACCTATTGTTACAAGTAATAGATATACTCTACTTACGGACATAGAATCAGAAAGCGAGGCAGAAAGTGTCTCTTACACACCTCTACACACTCCAGGGGGTAAGACTAATTTTTCTTTTTTAGAATGGAGGAAAGAAAGGGAACATATTTTTCCGGAAGTAGAGATTGTAAAACCTCACACAGATTCTCTGCCGCCTTCAAACCACAAGAAAAGAAAAACAAGGTCAGAGGAAGAAGAGGGGGTTTTAGTAGAAATCGATTAAAAAAGAACACTGACCACCCAAATGTATTTAACATCAGCCAATATCCACTCACTAATATTGAGAAACATCTACTGGGCAAGGGTCTTACCTTTGCTCCAGTTTGCGGACCGAACAGCTTTAATTTGTATATAGACGTTCATAAATTTGCCAGAAAATTAGCTCTAAAAAAGTATTTTTTCCGTGATGCCATTTCTAATCAAATCATTGATAATAAAACTGAGATAGCCCCAATAAAATGTTTCAAAAAGAAATCTACATTTTATCCTAAATTTGCACAAGGGCATCTAGTCAGTTAATTTGTAGAGATGGTCACCAAGAATTTAGAGCAATCAAGTAGGTCATATAAAATTAAACATGATAATCTTAATATCCAGGAGAAAGAAGCACTATATGGACTAGAGACTAATGACTCTATAGTCATTAAATCTGCTGAGAAGGGGGGATGTATAGTGGTAATGGACAGGTGTTATTGCATGCAAGAGTCCATGAGACTATTAGGAGATACTGCCACATACCTACCCCTTCCTAATGACCCTTTGAAGCAATTTAAGATAGATTTTAAAACATTGCTTGAAACTGGTTTGAAAAGTGGGGCCATCACACAAGGCAGAATTCCTATTTATTCCATTTCCTCGCACTCCTTTATTTTATTTTATACCAAAAATACACAAGCACATCACTTTACCACCAGGGAGACCAATTATTTCAGGAATATCATCACTATCATCAAATCTGTCACAATTTATTGATCACCATCTCCAGCCGATTGTCACTCATATTAAATCGTATTTGCGAGACACAACTCATGTATTCCAGATCCTGAGAGGACTACAATGGCAGCCTACTACATATTAGTAACAGCAGATGTAACATCTTTGTACACGATCAATGATCATGAACTAGGCTGCAGAGCTGTAGCTAGTAAATTGGATACAGAGTCCCAATTTACACTAGCAAAAAAAGACTTTTTGATTGAAAGCATTTGTTACATCTTAACACATAATTATTTTACATTTAATTCACAGTATTATAATCAAGTGTGCGCTACTGAGATGGGCACCAGGTTTGCCCCAAGTTATGCAAATTTATTTATGGACAGTTGGGAAGAGGATTACATCTGGAACAACTGTCCCCTTCGGGCAAACCTGGTGCTCTGGAGGCGCTACATCGATGATGTGGTGTTCGTCTGGTCAGGAGGCCAAGCACAGCTTGACACTTTTTTCACATATTTAAATCACAACGACAGGAACCTTAAGTTCACATGTCAACACAGCACAGAACACATAGATTTTTTAGATCTTCATATTTATATTTTTGAGAATACACTTCACACAAAAACATTTTTCAAACCAGTACAAGCAAATAACTATCTCAGGGCGGACAGCCAACATAATCCATTATGGATAAAAAACATTCCAAAGGGTCAGATTGTTCGCCTAAAACGCAACTGCTCAGATAGAGAAACATTTGCGTCTCAGTCTAAAGAGTTAAAACATAAATTTATGGATAGACGATATCCTGAGAATCTTTTGGCTGAAGCTTTGAGGCAGGTTAATGATCTAGAGAGAGATACATTACTTGAATATAAAAAAACTGATCAAGTCAAGGAATTTAATCACACTGTTTCGTTCATCACACAATATAATGAGATGGCACCCAAAATACGACATACTATAAATAAATATTGGCCAAATTTGTTTCGAGATAGTACTTTGGCCGAAATTCTCCCTCCTAAACCGAATATTATATTCACAAAGGCCAGTAATCTAAAATCAAAATTGGCCCCAAGCTGCCCACTTAATCAGTATAGGCAGAAACAAGCTAAAAGTAATAAAGGCTTTTTTACATGTGTCAACTGTTTAGCATGCTCTTATAGTCGTAATGCTAAGATATTCAAATCTAATGTCACCTCTAAAACATACTGTTGCAGAGTACATGCAACTACACACGCGGGTTCTTTGGATAAGGCTTATTTATTATAGCCTTAAAACATACAGCACACCAAAAACAAATAACTTCTCATCAGTAAACAAAAGAAAAATAGCTTATTTTTAGCAGACAGAGCAAAATAGTTTCTCTTTAGCAGACAGAGCAAAAATAAGGTTCTCTTTAGCAGACAGAGCAAAAATAAGGCAGCTACTCTTTTGTATGCAGGAGACAGACAGTTCATAAACCATGTACTTTGCAAACAGACCTTGTATCAGTAATCTCTTCAGTAACTCACTCCTGTCTCCTGACCAGCTAGCTGCATGTGTGCACATCCTGGGGTTTTTAACACACCTTGATTAGGCAGCTGGGATTCAACTAATTGCCATGAGCTTCCCAGCTGAAGTTAACCTCATCACTGCTGCACTGCAGACTAAACATATGTCTGCCAGGCATATAGCTGGTGGCTTTTATTTACCCTGTCACACATACACTGGCGACACACTTTATTCGAGCTTGGCTAGTCCCACGAATTCGGGTATACCCGGGTGTATTGAGGTTTGTGACTGTTTTCTGCCCGAGTGCATTGGGTTATTTTCCAGGCAGGGATTGAAGCATTTTATTCCCGAAGGCTGCAATACTGCACAGTATATATATATATATACTGCATTACAATTCATGAATTTATGCCATCTGGTAGACACGCGAAGCATTGCAGCCTATTAAATCCTAATCATTATCATTTAACAGATCAGCCGCCCGTCAGCCAGGCATGAACCCAGGCTGGGAAGGCAAACGCAACGGGGCTTGTCAGAGGTGAGGAGCGGCGCATTCCAGGTATCTGCCAGGTACATACTGGGTATTTGCTCGAATAAAGTGTGTCGGTGCAGTACGCTGTCAAATCATTCATCAATTGTCATTCAATGTATGTAATATATTTACTCCAATGCCCCTGTGGCTTATAATATATAGGTAGGACAGGAAGAACATTCCAGAGTAGAATATATGAACATATTTACAATATAAAAAAGGGACTAATCACTCATAGTGTTGCCCATCATTTTCTCACACACCACAATAAAAATCCAACAGGACTGGTATGTCAGGCAATCGAGACTGTTCAGGCCAATTTGAGAGGGGGAAATAGATTAGAACAAACCAGTATGCGAGAGGCATACTGGATTTATGAATTGAAGACACTCTCCTCAAATGGCCTGAACATTGATTTCGATTTGGGAGCTTTTCTGCAATGATAAAGGTTGTTATGATTTTCACTAGCATCAGTACATTTGATTTTCACCTTGTTTCATTAATGTTAATGATTTGAATTCTGTGTTTATTGTATTTTGTTTAATGTGTATTTGTTATATGTAAGGCTGTTTTTATGTTGGTGGAATCGATTGGTATAATCATTAATCGATCGAGGCATGTGCTGTGAAGATGATGGGCATCTTGAATGAGCCAATCAGAATCACAGCAGTGCAATATATGCCAGCAACCACCAACATCACTCATTTTCTCTGAAGAAGTGTGCGCATGCGCACGAAACACGTAGGGTAAATTTCAGAGCTTGTTATTGACGATATTGATGAGATCAGCGCGTCAGAAGTGGATCGGAAGCAGGAAGTACCTCCCTCCCCAAGGCCCGCCTCCCAGTGATGGAACATCCGTCCGAGGAACGCGGAGAAGCGCAGGAGCACGATTATGTAAGCTCCAGTGTGACCTGAGGAGGACTGTGTATTCTTTGGCAGCCATTATCCATTGTCTGATTACATCATCCAGTCTGTGAGTAGGATTCCGGTTTTAACCTACCGGACCAGCGATCTTCTTGTCAATCGCATATCATCAATTTTTATTGTTTTATATCATATATCAAATTAGCTTTTTATAATTCCAGCCTTGTCAATGTTTGTCTTATGTTTGTTTTGTTTGTTTATTGTATAGGTGTGTCAGTCATTGTTGTATGTTCCTAGAAAGTGGTAGCCGTAATCAATTGCTGGCATTGTTGCACTATATTTCTTTCTTTGTTTCCTTTCATATCACGCAACACACAGAGGAATCTGTATCTTGTGAAGGA
This sequence comes from Ascaphus truei, assembly GCF_040206685.1. Classification (NCBI taxonomy): domain Eukaryota; kingdom Metazoa; phylum Chordata; class Amphibia; order Anura; family Ascaphidae; genus Ascaphus; species Ascaphus truei. The sequence goes on from NC_134484.1 coordinate 70,295,097, forward strand.
ATTGAAGGGACTTCTCTTTGGACATTTCTCCCAATTCGTATTGAATTTCCAGGCCATTCACTGTTATTGGACTTGTAAGGCGCCAGTTTTTTCCTTTTATTGTTCCCATTGTTATTTTTGATTTGTACAAATCATTATTCACCAGGCAGCCTAGCCCACCAATAGGGGGCCAACTCCTATAGAGGGGTCATACACACTTATTCATTATAGCGCTATTTATACACCACCTTCCTTTTTTTTTTTTTTCATGTCACATGGTCTACTACAACCAATCAGATTGGGGCTATAGTTCTCACAATCTGATTGGCTGAAGTACCATGTAACTGCAGCCATGTTGGATTTTGTGACAGGGAAATGAAGCACAGCCATTCGGATTGGCTGGCTTCAGTCCATTTACATGACGTCACATAAAAAAAGGGCACATGGTTTTTACAGCCAATCAGATGGCATGTGAACCATTTGCCGCCCCTGTGACATCACAGGCCATATTTAAGACCGGACATCTCATTTGAGCTCAAGAAGCCGACAGGTCAACATCGTGGATTTAACATGGGGTTATTGGATTAACAGATCAGATTAACAGAAGAGAAATACAGAAGATAAAGAAAATAAAGAAATAATCACAGATGAAGAAAGAAGATGAGAGAAGATTAAAGATTGAAGAATTTGGTTACATGTTCCTGATCTTCACGGTGGATGGCGTTGGATTGAGTTTCATGATGTCACGGTTTGAGAGCTTGCTGATTCCCTAGGATTCGGAGGCCCAACGCTTCTAAAGGTAAGATAAATATTGAATGTATGTACTTTTATTTTTACAGGTTTTTTATTGGATTTTTTTTTTTTAATGTTTTTCATTGCCCATTGACTGCTAATGTATTAATCGGTGCCTGTTTAGTGTACAGATGAATACAGTGGTAGCCAATGCATTTTTGGCCACATGCATTTCTTCTATTGACTGTTATATTCTCTATTTCTGTTTATGGTTTAGATTAAATTGTTTTGAATTGTGATGGCTTGTGTATTTTTTTGGGGACATATTGTTTAGTGTTTTTATTAAATAATTTTGTTGGCTACTGGTTTTCATTTATGTGTTGCCTAGTGGTTGTATTAATTATTTGTTGTGTTGGTTCCTGCTTTTATGTATTAAATGTATTTTTGGCTAGTGGTATGATTTATGTAATTGATTGCCTAGTGTTTTTAATGATTTTATTTAATGCATAGTGGTTTCATTTCTTTAATTGATTGGCTAGTGTTTTTTTTTTTTAGGTAATTGATTGGTTGGCTAGTGCTTTTAATTTGGGGGGGGTTTAGGTTCTTGATGTATATGTTTGATTATTGTGTATTTTGGACATTCATGCTTTTGTATTAGGGTGACTATTGACTGTTATAGTAGCTTATCATGCCCATATTATATTGTATGATGTACTACTATGCCACTCAATAGGTACAGGGTGTGTATAGTGGGTTCAGGGTGGGTGGTTAGGCCTCCGGGGTGGTAGCGGGGGAGGGTGGGTTAACCCCTTATTACTATAGAGGTTATTAACCATTAAGGGGATAGGGGCCATTAGATGTATTTTTTTATGTATTCTTTCTGGCAACGGAGGATATGGCCCTGCAGTATGCTGATGAGGATGCCCTTCATAATGACAGGGGTAACTAGAATGGTTTTATTTACTTTATTTATGATGGTTGGCTAATGTATTGTTTAATAATGGGCAAATTATCTATTACCCATATCTGGATAATAGTTATTTTGCACATTACTGTACTGTATGTGTTTGGGGGGGGAGAGAGGTGTATTTATTGAAATGGAGTCCGTCTTTATTTTATTTTTTTACAACACGAATGGTACAGCAGGACAGTGGGGACCATCCAATGACGCCGGGATACCTGTGGGGAACACCCGGGGAACCCCGCTGGCCTATGTTATAAATGTATGTTCAATTAAATAAATGATGTTTTCTGGGAGCACAAGGGGTGGGTTTTGTGTTGGTGCTAACTACATATTTTTATTTAAATTGTATTACTAGTGTAGATGAATAGGGGGTCTCCGGAGAAGAACTGCATTGTTTTCAGGTCCAGGGACCACTGCTTCCAGAGATACAGGGCCCGTTATGGGGTGCTGGTATCTCGTATGCATATAAATGTCCCACGTCACGTGACCTGGACATTTCAATGCATAGGAGATACCAACACCCCATAACGGGGCTTATATCTCGGGAAGCAGGGGGTCCCTGATTTGAAAACAGCATGGTAATGTTCCGGAGACCCCTGCTCATCTACACTAGTAATACAATATAATTTTTTTTTTTTTTTTCGGCTGAGATTTGCGCAGGGAGAGGTTACTCTCTCTGCAGCAGAATCAACTCGCCGTGTGAGCCCTTTTCAAAGGACCGATCATCTCGTTGCCAGCTACTCGCCATGTTTGCAAATGTTGCTATTACTGGTATTCGGTGCTTTCTGTATACCGTGATAGCAACGCTGTCAATAATGGCGAATTAAAATCGTGGCGATTTTTTCTATCGAACTTTAATGTGCTGTCCCTTATCAGGAAGGCAGCTGCCCTACAACCCCGCTACCGAAGGTCTGTTTTACCCCTGAAACTAAGGTCATTAAACTAGGGCATCCGTGGTGTTAAATCTCCCATGTCTTTTAACATGGTTGCAGGGACTTTATATACAAAGGGCGCAGCTCTCCTATGGACTGATTTTTTTTATTTCTTCCTTATACTGATTTAAAGCTGTTTTTATTTTGTATGTATTACATTTTGGGTTGAACGAATAAAAACCCTTGCTCAGTCTACCCACGTATCATTGTACCTTCACTGCAACATTCCCTATCTAATGTCTTGAACAATTCTTTAAGTGTTACTGTCAAAAACATTGGTGACATGGTGTCTCCCTGTCACACTGCCTTGCTGATCCTAATTTTGCTTTTATCTTCTTGTAATCTAATGATTGATGCTTTATATAACATCACCACTTTGCCTGCTTAATGCATCTACTGTTGGACTGCTTAGTACTGTATAGACAGAATCAAATATTTTTTGTAATCTATGAATCATAAACTGAGTGGTAGATTATTTTGGAGAATTGTATCACTTGGATGTGGTCCATTGTCTTGTATCCACTGTGAAATCCCACCTGTTCTCTATGCTGGGCAAAATACAGGATCTGTTGCAGCCAGTTAGTGAGTATCTACTGTACGTAAAAATCTTGTAAGTGATCGGAAGTTGACAGATTTGGTATTTTGTTGTTTAGGTCTTCTTTGTCTCATTTCTTGTGAATGAGGATAACTATGGCATTACCCCATTGCTCTGGAATTTTCCTTTTTAAGCACCATATAAATATTGTAAATTTGCAAGAATTTTTTCTACTTCTACAAAGTCTTTCAAGATTTCAATTGTAATTCCATCTTCCCAGGGAGTCTTTCCACTCTTCATGGATTTTATTGTTTTTGCCACTTCTACTGATAGGTCTAATGGTACATTATTGGGGGGTTCCTCTCGTCCTCTGCAGGATTATGCCCTGTGTTATCTATGTTCCCATATAATTTCATGTTGAAGTCCCTCTTTATTGTTTTTCTATTGCCTTGTTTGTGTCCAATGATTTGCTTCTTCCCAAGATATACTGTACATACTGTACAGTATATGTGTGTGTAAATCTATTTTGTGGCAGGATAACCGTGTTTAGTGAGGAGACAACACAGTTCTAGTGAAATAATATGGTGGTGGTTTTAATTGTCCAAAAATATAACAAAACAATGGGTGCTCTGTCCCTTTAAGTAAAACAAAACATCAAACCAAAAGCCTATCCCCGTTAGGGGAACTAACTTAAACAAAAGTTCAGTCTAACTACCTGGCTGGCTAGCTAACCTGGACCAGACCAACAATGTTCAGTAACACCAGTTGGCTCCTTACCTGGGAGCTTCATTCCCCCTGAGACAACATAAATATGAGCAGCCTGTGTCTGTCTGTCAGCTCTCCTCTGTCCTCTCTCAGTGTCTGAGAGAGACTGCTGCCCCAGAGGCATTTCCTCTTCCACTTTTCAAAAGCAGGTGAGCTTACTCTATTAGGATCACCTATGGAATGCATAATCAGCTGGGTAAACTCCTCGTATCCTAGAAAGCAGGCATACTGCCACCTTCTACTAATGTATACAGAGTCTATGACTCTGTCACATATCCCCCTCCCCAGCGTAACATTATCGAGTGGAGTGGCCCGTGCACCAAGACTGTACACCCTGGAAAGTGCATCCTCATTACCGTGCAGTATGCCTGGCCGATGCTGCTCTGTGACGTTGAAGGGTTGTAACTATAGAAAACAGCAGGTAACTCTAGAGTTCTTTTCTTTGTTTCTATGCATCCACTGTAAGCGTGCATGGTCTGTAATGAGCGTAAACAACCTGCCTAATAAGTAATATTTTAAAGTGTCTGTTGCCTACTTTACGGTCAAACATTCTTTTTCTACCGTGGCATACCTTTGTACACGGGGACACAACTTGCGACTTAAATACAAGACCGGGTGTTCCTCATCTCCTACAAACTAGGACAGGACTGCTCTGAGACCTACGTCGGAGGTGTCCGTTTGCAGAAAAAACTCTTTTGTAAAATCAGGGACTACTAAGACTGGGTGACTACAGAGTGCTGTACGTAGATCTAAAAATGCGGTCTCTGCACCACTGCTCCATTTTACCACATCAGGTGCCCTTGTTTTTACTAAATCTGAAAGCTGTGCAGCTCGGGTTGCAAAATGGGGTATAAATCACCTGTAGTAACTTACAATGGCTAGAAATGTCCTAACCTGTTTTTTTTTTTAAGGGGAAGGGGCCAATTCTCAATAGCTTCAACTTTATTGAGCTGGGATTTTACAGTCCCCCTTCCCACAACATATCCAAGATATTTTGCTTCTGCCAAGCCAACTGAAGATTTAGCTGGGTTGGCTGTAGACCCGCCTCCCGAAAGGTTCTCAACACTGCCTCAACCTTTTGTAGATGTGAGTCCCAATCTGGACTATGAATTACCACATCATCTAAGTACGCTGAGGCATAGTTCGAGTGTGGCTGTAACAATTTATTCATCAACCTTTGGAAGGTTGCAGGCACCCCATGAAGGCCAAAGGGTAAAACGGTATACTGGAAGAGACCATCAGGTGTGGAGAAGGCTGTTTTCTCTTTTGCTGACTCTGTTATCAGGATTTGCCAATAACACTTTTGTGAGATCTAAAGTGATTAGAAAATGGGCCCTCGCCAATGGCAGGGGTAAGGCCGCGCTTACAGTGCGCTTGACGGCAACGGATTACATCACCCGTCACCGTCACCACCCACGAAAGTTTTATTTTGCTTTGCAGCGACGTCGCAAGCGACCTGGCCATTGATTGGCTCAGAGGCTGTCACATGTGGCGACAGCCTCGGACAAATCAAATTTGACCGGCTTCCATATTTCGCGTCGCCACATCGCTCCTGTCGCTCCATCGCGCTTACTATACATTTGTTTTGCCGCGACGCCATCGCCGGCGCCGTCACAATAAGCGCAGCCTAAGTAGAACAGTTTTACTTACTTTATTTATGCTGGCTGCCTAATCTTTTGTTTTATAATGGGCAAATGAGCTATTATCTATATCTGGATAAGTACTGGGCGGGGGGGAGTTTATTTATTGAAATGTAGGACAGGTTTATTTTTTTTTAAAACACGAATGGTACCGCAGGCCAGCGGGGACCCATGAGGACCACCCGAGGACCCCTGGACACCTGCGGGGACCACCAGGGGACCCCTGTGGGCTCCTGACACCCGCGTGTTCCCCGCCATTCTATGTTATCAGTCGTGTGTCAAAATAAATTAATAATGGTTTTATGTGGGGGCACAGGGGTGTATTGGTGCTTACTATATATTTTAATATAAATTTTAATACTAGTGTATGTGAGCAGGGGTCTCCGAAGCAGAACCACGTTGATTTCAGGTCCGGAGATACCCTGCTTCCCGAGATACAGGCCCCGCTACGGGGTGCCGGTATCTCCTATGCATGTAAATTTCCACGTCACGTGACCGGGACATTTACATCATAGGAGATACAGTACCGGCACCCCATAACGGGTACTGTATCTCTTGAAGCAGGGGGTCCCCGGACCTGAAATAAATGCGGTTCTGTTCCGGAGAACCCCTACTCACATACACTAGTAATAAAATTTTAATTAAAAATAATTTATTTCCAGCAAGATTTGCACAGAGAGAGGCAGCTCTCTCTCTGCAGCAGAATCAACTCGCCAGGTGAGCCATTTTCAGAGGGTGAATTATCTCAGCGCTGGCTACTCGCCATTTTTGCAAATGTTGCTATCACTGGTATACGGGGCTTTCTGCATACCGTGATAGCAACGCTGTCAATAATGGAGATTTAAAATCCCTGGCGATTTTTTCTATCAGACTTTACTGAATGAGGTCCTAAATCAGTTTTATATTCCATTTTTCTTAACCTCTTTTAGCAATGGCATACATTGTATCATATTATTTAAATACTAATCATTAACCAGGATAGGTATCATAATGGTTAAAAGATTAGTATTTATCAAATAAAGATATGTTGCTCCGTTCTTCTCACTGTCACTATATAATTTGGGGGTGATGTGCTATGCTTTTAAAAGGTTATAGGGTATGATGTAAATATATCAAATGTGAATGAGTGAGCTATCTGATGATATAATGCGAAATTTGACTTTAGTATCAGAGGAAACAAATGTAGATGCAACATAAACATATCGTAGTTCCAGAATGATTCCCTTGTTTCTTGTAGATGTTAGCTGTACTCATAAAGATGAATCCGAAAGATCTGAATGTCTTTACTGTCACGGACGTGCTCGCCAAAAACCGGGACCGGACCGCGTGGCTGAGGTGGGGTTACATAGTCACCCACCTTAGACCGCGTACCCTGATCCGGAGTGCGGATTTCATAGTCAAACGAAGCTGGGTCAGGTTTGGAGAAGGCAGCATAGTCGGAATTCAGGCAGGGTTTCGGCAATGGGAAATCAGGTGAGCTTCGCTTCAGCGCAGGAGTAACAGCGCAGGAGTGACCTCTGCGCGAGGAGCGGGAACGGCCCATGGTACCGGTCACAGAAAAGGGAGATGGCAGACCGGAAGGCACACCGCAGAGCAGCACTGGCAAACCAGTGCTTCAGCACAGAAGTCCAAACAGGCCTCAGTGAGGGAGAGAGTGCAGCAGGCCTCAGGGATACGAAGGCAGACCTCTGCTAGGGGAAAAGGCAGCAGGTCTCCGGAACCAGGAACAGACCTCTGCTGAAAGGAGAATAGCAGCAGGTCTCAGGAAACACTGGAACGGGAACCAGGAACAGGAACCAGGAATAGACCTCTGCTGAAAGGAGAATAGCAGCAGGTCTCTGGAAACACTGGAACGGAAACCAGGAACAGGACAAGCCAGGGGCTTGTGGCAGAACACAGTGACATCCAGGGTTGGATTATGCTCGGCACTGAGGCAGTGTGAGGGAACAGTATATAAAGGGCAGAGAGTCAATCACAGGAGGGAGGTGTGTGAGCATTCCTCCAATGACGGAGCACAGGGCTGACCCTGCAGTGAAAGGCAGCACATGTGCCATTGATTGCCAGAGGGAGGCTTTGAAAATTGCAGAGATCTGCAAGGCTAGAATCAAAGTCAGAAACGGATTCCTTACATTTACAGGGACGTTTGGTAGGAGAATGTCATTTAATCGTCCAATGACTTTCATTGGGATGAAGCATTTTCTTCCAGGACAAAAGAAACAAATATACATTTTCTAACAAATTGAGGGAGGAACAGGAACACATGAATAGGCAGAGTGGGCCAACATTGGGATAAACTATTATAAACATATTTCAGAAATATTTATATCATATTAATTTTTAAGAAGTACAGTGGAAAGAGCAAAATACTTCCTAAAATATTTTTTTCCTTTGCATAGAAAGTGTAGAAAGTTGAGCCAGGCATGCCAACAAGATCACTGGAGGTCCCTGTACTCCAGCCAATTTGTTGAGACCGGTTTGTTGAGTTTGGGAAAGGTGTGGAATGCCGCATGCTAATTTGTTGGGTGGTTATGGGTGGATGTGCCAGCTTTTCAGTGCAGAGGTAGGGATCCTGTTGTTGATTGGAAGCATGGTAAGGCGTGGACTACTGTATGTGGGATTTTTGTGATGGAGAGAGAGGGAAAGTGCCTGCTTTGAGGCCCTAACACATGTAATTGGAGGACCTCAGTGGAACAATAGGTTTGTAAGTTAAAATGTTGTAGTACGCTGAGGCTGTAAATAAAAGAAGTCGTGGTATTCTGTACTTCATAATAGCATCACACTTCTACCACTGATGGTCAGTATTTAAATGTTAGCTTCTATCTATGCTATTGAGATGTGACAGATGAAAGAAGTCCAGCTGTTCTCCAAATCGTGGTGTGTGCAATGGACAAAAATTTCAAGGGTCAGGGTGGTGATAGAATAATTTGGATCAGGCTTGAGCAAGAGCCGACAGCAATCTTCTGATATAATCTTTCAAAGTATTTCCTCATGTAGGAAAGATAAAGGAAAATGTAATTCCAACATTTTTGGAAGTATTCCAACACCTCTTTCCATGTACAGCAATGTTTATGAAACATCTGCACAAAAAGGCAGAAAAAAAAGGATCAATATCAAATTAAGTAAGAAAACATGGACCTTTTACTATAATTCATAAACCAAATAGTCTGGAAAGGTATGATTTTATGGAAATAGAAAATAAAGTATATTAAAGTAATATGAACTAAATAGAAACTGAATCCATAAAACTTAAGGAGAAAAAAAAAGAAATGGTCTCTAGAGGATGTTTTATTTAGCCTTGTGTAGTTTATAATCCATTAAAACTTTTAAACCTTTCTTCCAAACTTTTATCACCAGTCTTGTACCAGCAACCACCTGCTATACTGCATATCAGAAATTCTGTGTGGTATTGAGTATATGCCACATAGTGCCTAAAAGGTCTCTGTGAAAACGTCAATCTAAACGTAATAACATAAATAAATGGAAATAATTGCTGTTGATGTTTGAAAAGGTCTATAATATAAATGGATAAAGACTTATCAGACTCTATGGGTATACAACAGTGTAAATCGGATTTTAATTCTTTCCATAGTAGTACATTAATTTATACAGCGCAGTGAGGGGAGAGGTTGCTAAGGATATATGTACACAACGGGGTAACTCTATGTACAATGGAGTAACGTAGTCCATTAGGGTCTGATGATGTCTGACATGTTAAGACTGGACAATATAAGAGAGACTGGGGTATATTGTACCAGAAGTCTGACGAAGGGACGGGATGCCCTGAAACATTGCTGCTCAAACAGCATCCAGCTGTATTTTGTCTTTGAAAAATAAAGTTATAAAGAAGTAATTTTCTTCATTCATGACCGCCAACCAATAATGGAACCCAATAAAAGTCATAAACATCTTTCCAGACTCTCAGGGATTCATTCTGTAGTTTTCCAACTTCCATGGGTTATGCCAAACTGAAACATATCCTACACAGGCCCAACACATAAGTACAGTCAAACACTTGATTTGATCATCGTACATGGGATATCACTTGGGGAGGTGAAGTTTTCCTTCCCCCTATGGACAGATGATCTGTATGATCCAGGCTCAGATTGGAGATGCCTCATCCCCCCTTAAATGAGGGGTGGGCCTGAGACAGCTTGGGTATGGCCTAGGAGTCTGCTTGAGCCAATTAGGTTTAGGGCTGCCTTTGGGGGCCCATTAATCCTCATTTCTCCGAATGACAATGTCTTTGTCTACATTGAGAAGTACAACTTTGCCTTCCATGCAGCCCATCATTGGCCCCTCATCGGAGAATGCCTGCTCACAGATCCATAAGTGAGTCGTTGTATTTTCGCTTACACTGGTGGTGGCTCTCTAAAGGAAAGAGCGTCAGTGGTTAAGTTCTTGTCAGGATGTTAACCGAACAGCCTTGAAAGTATATCAACTGGAGTGTAAGCGTGTAGTCTTCAGGGCAAAGAAATTCTGCAATGCCCTGAAGATTGACTCCACAAGAAATCATCCAGCCAACCTCTTCAGGATGATGAGCAGTCTGGTTAATTCAGCCTGCTTCTCCATTGTAGTTTGTCCAACTGAAGAGCGATGTGGTGAATTTCATCAATCCTTCGAAGTTAAGATCGCCCACATCCATGCCGGTATTCATCCCACGATGGATCCCGTGATCCGCCTCACCCTGCAGGAAAAGCTTGTCCTGGATGAGTTCAGCACCATCTCAAACCTAGATTTCCACTCAATCACGGCCGCAAATAACTGGACTATTTGTGACTTTTATCCCTGTCCATTATTGCTCCTTAAAGACATCATTGATGCAATGGCTCCATGGGTTGATGGAGTTCGTCTCCTGTTGAAGAAATTGGGTGTTGATGTTCTTGCAAATTATCGTCAAATCTCCAACTTTCCTGGGTTAGGGACAATCATGGAGATGGTAGTTTTTGCCCAACTGAAAGATTGTCTGGAAAGGGCCAACTCCTTTGATCTCATGCAGTCTGGCTTTAGAGTCAGTCATAGAACTAAGTTGGCCCTGGTCTGTGTGGTGAATGATTTATTGATGGCTATTGACAAGGGCTGTATTTCTGCCCTTGTTCTGGTGGATCTCTCAGCGGACTTCGTCACAATAGGTCATGAGATGCTGCTTCACCGCCTGAGGGACTCAGCTGGAATCAGTGGGACTGCACTACAAAATGGGTTGCCTTGTTCCAGCAGGGCCACACACAACAGGTGCCTGTGGGGCCCATGTGTCACCGGTGCGGCCTGTCTCCTTTGGGATCCCATAAGGGTTGCTGCAGTCACCGCTCCTGTTCAACATGTATTTAAGACCACTGGGCGAGATTATCCGGAAGCATGTTCTAAAGGGCCACCAGTATGTTGATGACACCCAGATCTATGTTTCTTCCCAGGGAAGCTCATGCATGGCTGTTGTTACATTGATGGGTTTCTTAGAGGAGGTGGCAGCATGAATGAAGACTAACTGACTGAAGTTCAACCCTGACAAGATGGAATTAATTATTATTGGTTCGGCAAGACCCCTGAGTATGGGACAGGGAGTTTGCGTGCTGCCCCAAATAAATCAGTGTACAGCTGTTGCCCTTGTCCCAGGTTCATAACCTCAGCATCCTCTTTGACCAGGATCTCAACATGTGTGCCGAAGTGGCCTCAGTTGTTAAGACTGGGGTTTTCTATCTGAGGCTGCTTCAGAGTTTGTGTGCACTCCTGTTGTCTATGAACCTTGAGTCACTGGTCTATGCTTTTGTATGTAAACGGTTGGACTACAGGAATGCCTTATACTGTATGCAAGATTAAAGATGTGCCTGATGCGGGGGCTCCATAACGCTTCTTCTCGGATACTGAGACGTGTTTCTTGCTTTGAGGATATTACTCCAATCCTGCGTGATCTGCACTGGCTTCCAGTGCTCTTCCATGTTTAGTTAAAGTTGGCCGTGTGGCCTTTAAACATTGCAAGGCCATGGGCCTGCCTGTTGCAGTCTCTTTTGATGCCTCTGAGGGATACTGTCTATGATCTCCAAGGGGGGTGGGTACTTCATCTCTCTGCCAGAGCTCAGGTGTATATCGACATTACCACTATTTCAGGCATGGTTGAAGACATTTCTTCCTTCTGGCTTTTCCTGTCTAAAAAAATTAATTGTGTATTATTTTAGTTTGTTTTTAAACTGACTGTAAAGTATTGTAGTGCTCTCTGAAGTGAAGGCATGCTTATACTTAAAAAAAATAATAGATGATGATGATGATGATGGTGATGATGATGATGATGATGATGATGATGATGATGATGATGATGATGATGATGATGATGATGATGATGATGATGATGATGATGATGATGATTGTATTGTATCTCTTTATTTATAGAGCACCATTAATGTACATAGCGCTTCACAGTAGTAATACATGTGGTAATCAAATAAATAACAGATAATATAAATAACAGATCATGGGAATAAGTGCTTTAGACATAAGAGTAACATTAAGGAAGAGGAGTCCCTGCCCCGAGGAGCTTACAGTCTAATTGACTGATCTAAATGATGATGATGCACACAAGAAGAATTTACAGAATGCACAAAATACTTTTTGCCATTACTTTATTTACCAATGTATCAAATTCTCTATAAAAAAAACACTTTAGCTAAACCCTTACACACACCATGCCATATGTACTTGTTTTCTCAATTTCACTTACCTTAAATCTGAGAACCTAATTCACATTGATATAGTTTCTTCACCACCTAAACAATGTCTCCCGAATTTCCGTCCCCATATTGTTTCATTCGCAGAGACAATTATTGTTACATATCTCTATACACAATCATACTTTAGACATTTTACCATAGGAAAAAAAGAACAAACTCTGTATCAAACTGCAAATTATTGCATTTTGACCCTGTGGGAGGAAACACTTAACTTCAATAATAGGTATCGTGTTGGCATTAATTCCCATATAAATCAATGGAAGTTAATGCTGGATTAGACCTTAGTGAATGACGGCATTTGTACCATCAACATATGCCGGCCTTGCATTTATGGAAATTACATACAGTAGTAGGTGAGGATGAAAAAAGACATATGCCCATCAAACTGAATCGCAGTATTTACAGTTTTTTGATCCAGACAAGATAAACAAAAATCACCAGTGAAAGATTATCAAATTATGTCTCATTAGGGGAAAAAGAAATTCCTTTCTTAGTTTTTATATTTGACTTCAACCTCATAGGTTCAGAGATCAATATTACTTCAAACTGTCAGAACGGAACATCGCATAGGAAATTATACTGCTCAATTTTATCAATGTCATTACAATATTGATTGAAATAACTGCTTGCATTAAACTTTCTTTTATCATTTAAAAAATTATTTATTGATGTGAACAGTGCTAAATTGCCATAAACATTTTTTAAACATTGACGCTCATACCTGTACTGTAGGTGCAACTCCAAAATTTGTTTAATCAGTACCAGAAAAACATACTTGATATGTAGCTCCCAAAATGACGGTTTCTCTATTTGATTATGTACTATATATATCAAATACATTTACAGGAAAAAAGGCTGTAATCTTATTTTGTACTATAGTTTAGTTATGTTCCAACCTTTTTCAAGATTGCTGCATCTTACTTTTGTACCTTTTTCACTTTCTATTACTGAAGTCTAGTTTGGAAAATACAATGAAAAAATGTAATAGGATATTCCATAGAGACTAGTTTTGATAAGGGTTAGTGATCCTAAATCACTTGGTACAATTGCAGTAACAATTGCAAAGTTAGGGTGACCGGGGATTTTTTTTTTTAATGACAATAATGTTTAAGGTGCAGTAAAATGTTTGTACAACAATTTATCCATAAATTAGCGTAAAACTTTACAGTGATATCTTGTGGTGAAACAAATTATGTTACATGGAGGTTTATTTTTTTCTGATACAGTCTGACTGTCTGACTGTCTGACTGTCTGACTGTCTGACTGTCTGACTGTCTGACTGTCTGACTGTCTGACTGTCTGACTGTCTGACTGTCTGACTGTCTTACTTAGAGTCTTTAGGGAGAGGGAGTGGCTCAGTGAGTAAAGACACTGACTGGCACTGAGAGTTTGAAGCAGGGGAACCTGGTTCAATTCCCAGTGTCTGCTCCTTGTGACCTTGGGCAAGTCACATTATCTCCCTGTGTCTCAGGCACACAAAAAAAACATAGATTGTAAGCTCCATGGGGTAGGGACCTGTGCCTGCAAAATGTCTCTGTAAAGCGCTACGTATAACTAGCAGCGCTATACAAAAACATATTATTATTACTGTAACAATGAATCTCTCTATTTCAGTGGATCCCTGATCTACATTACATTTCATACCCTTACTCTAAGGTTACATAAAGTACTCTTCAGATTTTTACTGCAAATTACATATCTATTTCTGAATGTTTCTTTTATTGCCTTCAAACTGGTAATTGCTTCACCAATGTATTGCATTTCTCCACCTCACCTTTACATTACTTCTAAATACTGCATTATGCTTCATAATCCTATCCCTAAAGCCCAATATGTCAGTATTATCTTCAACTCCTATTTCTTTAACCTCCCACACACATTATCTCTTGCCAAATCATGACATGACCAACATACAGTATAGACCTATGTCACCCCTGACAAAAACATAGTTTAAAAGTAGTTCCTTATGTTTCTGCCAGTCACATTTCCCTTGTTCTCTTCTCTAAGCAGTACTGTTCTTATTTCCTAAGATTTTAATATTAAAGTGGTTGTTCAAGTCGCTATTGGCAAATAGGCAGTATCACAGGCTAATGAATAACCACTAAAGGTATAATTGGTATCATAGCAACAGAGAAACATAAAAAAAACTTACAGTCGGTTGCTTTTCAATGTTGAAAAGCATTTTAAGGTATGGCACCACATTTTATTTTATATTGTTGCTTACAACACAATAGGATCTACCACTTTAGCAAATATATATATATAATATATATATATCATGAGGTAAGATTTTTAAATGGGCAAATGTTTAACTCCAGATTAAATATTTATGAACTGGAAAATGCATACACACTGATGTGTGTATATTAATATTTACAAAGAAATATAAAAACTACAGTTTAACCTTAAAATTAGCAGAGATACTGAATAATTAAACTTACAGTAGAAACTATTTTACTGCACATGTCTGCTTGGCTGCATGCCACTAGAATGTCATGCTCAATGCCAAAAGCAGATTATGCAAAGTGCGAACAGAACTGGAATGCTCTCAGGAAGACATTTCTATGCAACACAAAAAGACTTATCAAGAGCCAGATCACTGAGGAAACCGAAGATGACTTCTCGTTTCCATATGGGAGGCATATGCTTCTTTTGAAGGTGTGGAGGTTATGGTCTTTGTTCAAACACAAACATTATAAACAATAATCCACCTCTGTAAGAATGATGGGAATACATCATATGTGACATTTTAGATCACGCTGCATGTTTGCTGTCTTTTTGTATCTATTTTAACCCTACTTATATACAAAAATAAATTTTGGAATTTCCTTAAGCAGTTTATCTATACAGAGTATCCTTAGCTATATGCAACCTTAATATTTACATTTAACTGGCATTGGCATATTATAATACTCTGGCGTTTGATTTCATTATGTAGATAGTATTTGTTTTTTGTGCTTCTGTATAGCTATATATCTGGCATTGTGTTTTCCTCTCATATCAGTATACACTGTTAGAAGCAGGCTCTTTTACTTATTTTCTCTGTTTATGTTTGTATAGATAGGCTGATATTAATGCTTGTGTTCATTCTCTGACACCTGTTTAGTTTTGTATTAGGGAATTATGTCTACCCTTGATATTGTTATATACTGCTTGTACTCACTGTTTTCAGTGAGTTCCCTTTGGCTCTTCCATTTGTCTGTTTGTATACTCCAGATAGGTCTCACATTCATTATTAGAAGGCCCTTTGCATTACATGTTTTGAATCTTTATAACATTAACTTTGTGGTTATGTGATTTGCATTTTCAATCTTTTTTTAATCTACTCTATTGTGGTCTTTTATAACTATTTTTTTCATCACTATCACTTTTTTAAACACTTTAATTTTAAAATATATATTTTTTATTAAAAGATATTTTTAACATTGACACTAAGGGGCCTATTCTATAAGCCTTCATACCCCACTTATTAAGGACTTTTCACCCAATTTGCCTACTGCTATTCTGTAAGCCTCAATAAGTAGGCGATAAAGGCATACTGTAAAAGACCCATTTTTTCAGCCGTCCAAAATAGATCGCTGGGTGAGCCGCGATAAGCCACTTATCGGCAGGTTCTGAAACTCGTACAATTCTAATAGCCTCGATTTTAGTTGATCGAGGCTAATCATGGCTCTATAATGGTGAGTTTCTCCCAAAATCCTCACACCAGGAAAGTTGGTATTTGGCCCATGTCGGTTGTCTAGGCCTTGTGGGGGGTTGCGGGAGGAGTTAACCCCTTCATTACCTTTGTAGTTAATACCGCTAAGGTATTGAAGGGGTTAACCCTTCCCGCTACCACCCGGTAGGCCTAAACATCCATCCTTGGGGCTACCACCCCTTCACCCAATCCCTCCACCCACAATAAAAAGAAATACACCCAACAACCCTACTATCCACCTCCTCTACCCCCAACACCCCTCCCCCCAACACATACAGTACAGTAATGGGCAAAATAACTATTATCCACATATGGTTAATAGCTCATTTACCCATTCAAAATCAAACATTAGCCAGCCAGCATAAATAAAGTAAATAAATCGTTCTACCTACCCCTGCTATCTTGAAGGGCGTCCTCGTCAGCATACTTCAGGTCCAGGTCCTCCGTTGCCAGCAAGAGTACATAAAAAAAATACAATCTAATGGCCCCTAACCCCTTAATCACCATAGCAATTAATAACTGCTATAGTAATTAAGAGGTTAACCCACCCTCCCTGCTACCCACCCAGGAGGCAATAACCCACCCCGGGCCCACAATACCCACCCTCTACCCATTGATTGGCACAGTGGCTTATCATACACATAAAATATGGGCATGAAAAGCCACTATAGCAGTCAGTCAATGGTCAACCTAAAACAAATCATGAAGGTCAAAAATACACAATAATAACATAAATACACAAGCACCTAAACACCCCAACAATAAAAGAACTAAATATCCTAAAAGTACAAATCACAAAAAAATTATCTATCACCAAAACCGCAAAATAATTAAAATAATTTTATTCCAAAACATAACAATACAATTAAATAAACACCTATCCAAGCAAACTATTCAAGAAATAAAACCACTAGCCAGCAAATCAATTAAATAAAAACCCCACTAGCCAACCAATCAATTAAATAAATAAAACCACTAGCCAACAAAATAATAAATTAATTTAAACCGCTAGCCAGTCCATAAATGTACTAAAAACAAGCCATCCAAATTCAAAACAATTTTATCAAAACAATAAATAGATATAGAAAAAATACCATTATTTAAATGCTGCCACATTTGCCATAGGTAATGATAGTGTCTCCTGGTTATGGTTCTTTTTAATAACTTTATGCTAGGACTTCTAGGCTCCCAACATCAAGTTGCTATAAGTTTTAATTAGTACTCTCTATCCTGACAATGTAAATATTAAAGATCAGGTTGCCTCCTTAATTCCTAGTATACTGCCATGAATTATACACAAATGGTTATTTGCTATTTGTGCATTTTGTTATACCAACTAATATTAGTCCCCTGGTACTACATTCTACTTGTTATATTTGGCAATATGTGCTTTATTTGATTATTGCATACTGTACCAGCGACCTTTTATCTATTTTAGCCATTTTTTTCTTTTCCCCTATTTACATCTGTTAACGTAAATACGTTTAGAAACTAGCATGCAGAGGCAAGTGTTAACTTAATGCTAGTTGCCATAACAACCATCTCTCTATAAATACTTTGCGGGGACTAACTGAACTTACCTTTGAGAAAGTGCTGACAAGCGCAAAACGTGCGTCAGGTGGTTTGACGGAGTGATGTCATCATGTACCTGCGGGAGGCTGTCTGGCAAACATAGTGATGGAGCGATCATGCGCTGGAAGTATATACAGATGAGTATAGTTAAATTTGTATGTTCACAAACTTTGGCACAAAAACAGCTGATCTGTTACTAACGGACGTCCCGTCAGGTTACAAATTAATGTTTTTATCTCTGCATTAATGTAACATAGGACTAACAATGTATATTTTACATTACATTACCTCCTGCTGTCCGGCCTTCCTGCCTCTCACCTGTTTCCCCTACAATCTATCCTAAACACTGCTGCCAGAATCACTCTACTATTTCCTAAATCTGTCTCCGCATCTCCCCTCCTGAAATCCCTCTCCTGGCTTCCGATTAAATCGCGTATCTCACACTCAATTCTACTGCTCACTTTTAAAGCTTTACATTCTTCTGCCCCTCCTTACATCTCAGCCCTAATTTCTCACTATACACCATCACGACTCTTGCGTTCTTCTCAAGGATGTCTTCTTTCTACCCCCTTTGTATCTAAAGCTCTCTCCCGCCTTAAACCTTTCTCACTTTCTGCCCCACACCTCTGGAATGCCCTTCCCCTCAATACCCGACTAGCCCCCTCGCTATCCACCTTTAAGACCCACCTTAAGACACATCTGCTTAAAGAAGCATATGAGTAGCACTGGATAATCATGAACACATGACACAAAGCTTGGCCCCCTGCAGACGCACTTACTAGTATTCCCTTCTACTGTCTCTGTACGTTCTCCCTACCTACCAATTAGATTGTAAGCTCCTCGGAGCAGGGACTCCTTCCTTAATGTTACTTTTACAGTATGTCTGAAGCACTTATTCCCATGATCTGTTATTTATATTTGTTATTTATATGACATGTATTACTACTGTGAAGCGCTATGTACATTTATGGCGCTATACAAATAAAGACATACATACATACATACATACATACATACATACATACATACATACATACATATTTTCACTAACGCTGGATAAGCTTTGAACACTGAATACTGTGAGCCACAATTAGCTACATGTGTATACTACAAGCACCTGGCTAGAAATACTGGCTATGATGTATGCTAGATAATAGTAGCTATAAACAACTAGCTACATACTGTATGTGTAACAAGAGCACATAGTTAATAATGTGGGTTATGATGTCTGTTGGAAACTAAAAGCTACAAGTATACTGCAATTCATACTATCTGAGGCAATAGCTGGATACGGACCCTGAACCGTGCCTCGAGGCAGAGATACACAGATTACTTCTCTCACTGTAAATTAGCAGATCTATAGAGTGCATGGATCTATGCTAATGTTTGATTAGAGGTTAACCCTAAAATCACTGTATATATTATTACGATAGCTTTTGTTAGTCTACTGACATAATGCTGAGTTGTACTTATCACCTCAACACTGTATCTTTGAGGCTATAAGTGGATGCGGTCACTGAACCATTGACTCCGGGCATAAATGCACGTTTAGGTGTGCCTGTAAATAGTGATCACCTGATACTTATGCCGTTATTTTTATTCCGTGAGTGGAGAAAACTACGGTGCTTCCCTTTAGCACTTGAAAATTCAAACACACGTAGGAGCCTAAAACAAAATAATGATATACTGGCCCTTCAATTTGCAGCTCAACCGTGAGGAGATCCTTCCTTGACCTCCACCAATTTGTGACTCGTGTAGTGATGGTGAGCGCATAGGAGAAACAGAAAATAATGGAAAGATATACACTAATAAATATTAGCCCACTAATAATATATATATATATATATATATATATATATATATATATATATATATATATATACAGTGGTTGACAAATAACCAAAAAATCTACTCGCCACACAAAAAAAATCTACTCGCCACCTAGTACCAAACGTATGCTGCTTGGGCCAATATTTACTCGCCCGGGGGTTAAATCCACTCGCCCGGGGCGAGCAAATGTATAGGTTTGTCGAACACTGTATATATATATATATACATATATATATATATATATATATATATATATACAGCTAAACCCCGTTATAACGCGCCTCGTTATACCGCGATTCGGTTATAACGCGGTTTTCCCGTAGCTCCCGTTTAAAAAAAAAAAAAAAAAAAAAAATGTGAAATTTTTTTTTTACATTTTTTTTTTGCACACTGCACACACTGCACACACTCACTGCACACACACTGCTCATTGCTCACACTGCCACACTGCACACACACTGCACACTGCACACACACTGCTCATTGCTCACACTGACACACTGCACACACACTGCACACAGCACACACACTGCACACTGCACACACACTGCTCATTGCTCACACTGCACACACTGCACACACACTGCACACACACTGCACACTGCACACACACACTGCACACACACTGCACATTGCTCACACTGACACACTGCACACACTGCACTGCACACTGCACACTGTACACACACTGCACACTGCACACACACTGCTCATTGCTCACACTGCACACACTGACACACTGCACACACACTGCACGCACACTGCACACTGCACACACACTGCACACTGCTCATTGCTCACACTGCACACACTGACACACTGCACACACACTGCACACTGCACACACACTGCTCATTGCTCACACTGCACACACACTGCACACACACTGCACACACACTGCACACACACTGCACACACTGACACACTGCACACACACTGCACACACACTGCACACTGCACACACACTGCTCATTGCTCACACTGCACACACTGACACACTGCACACACACTGCACACACACTGCTCATTGGACACACTGCACACACACTGCACACTGCACACACACTGCTCATTGGACACACTGCACACACACTGCACACTGCACACTGCACACACACTGCACACACACTGCTCATTGCTGACACTGCACACACTGACACACTGCACACACACTGCACACTGCACACACACTGCTCATTGCTCACACTGCACACACTGACACACTGCACACACACTGCACACACACTGCACACTGCACACACACTGCTCATTGCTCACACTGCACACACTGCACACACTGACACACTGCTCACACACTGCACACTGCACACAATTATTATATAGAAATAAACAGACAACTGCACTTTAACAGATGTATTTTTCCTGTCTTGTGACTTTTGTTTCACAAAGTTAAGGGGGTGGGAAGTCATTGTGCTGTGGGGGTTGGGGGGGTGGCGGGGCCCTGCGCTGCGCTGCGGCTAAGGCGGGCCCTGTACTGCGGCGGGGGGGGGGGTTAGCGGTCTGTGAGTGCGAGTGCCTGTCTGTGTGTGTGTGTGAGTGCGTGAGTGCCTGCATGTGTGTGCGCGCGTGTGTGTGTATGAGTGCGTGAGTGCCTGTGTGTGTGTGTGTGTGTATGTGTGTGTATGAGTGCTCCAGCCCGAGTCTGTGGAGGGAGGGGGGGGGGAGAGTAGCGGGTCCCTAGCAGCCAGTCCGCGGTGATAGGGGGAAGCGGGGACAGGAGGGACATCCCCGCTCCCATCTCCTGCCCCGCGGCCTGTCCCGCGGTGACAGGGGGAAGCGGGGAGCGGAGGGACATGCCCGCTCCCATCTCCTGTCCCGCGGGATGAATATGCGCTAAAGCGCGGCGGCCATTTTTTTTTCTCGCGACCCCGTTAGTAACGCGGTGGCCATTTTTTTTTCTGTGACTTACCTGATCGGGAACACCTGGAACCACTGCTTTTAACACACAAGCAGTGAGAGGTCTGGATGTATTTCTGATCCTCTATCCAGATACAATTCATGGATTTTTAAGTGTGTATACCTGTAACAACCAGGGGTTAACTTGCACTTATATAGTATAAATCGCCTACAATAACTATGGGTTGTATCACCATACAAGCACACATTATTTTCCTGTAACCCAACCTAACGATTACAGCAACTGACTTGGAGGGGCATAAACCTCATTTACTTCTGGCACTTACCCCTCTGGGGATTACAATGAGGTATGACAGAGTGCCAGTAAACCTATACACACATTGTTATAGGGTGACATATATATATATAAATATATATATATTAGTATTACACGTGTGTGTGTGTGTGTGTGTGTGTGTGTGTGTGTGTGTGTGTGTGTGTGTGTGTGTGTGTGTGTGTGTGTGTGTGTGTGTGTGTGTGTGTGTGTGTGTGTGTGTGTGCTACCTTGTAAAGGCTAATTCTAGCATTTGACATTTAACCAAACCCTGGTGATAACAGGACTTGACTGGGATATACAGTCTTTTTTGTCTCTTGTATGTACACCCATTAATTTTAAACATTATTATTAAAGATTTTTTTAAATACTACAATTTACCTATTCTGATTTATAGAGTGCTATTAGCTGAGTTATTTTCTTAAGTGTCTTAAACTGATAGTTAGACAGAGCAGCCAACCACCTGTGGCCAGTGGCATACAACTTGGTGGAGTTCAAGATGTATGTCAATGGGTTGTTGTCGGTTCACACTTCGAAGGAGACGCTGTATAGATAATCGTGTAGTTTATCAACTATAGCCCACTTAAGCGCTAAATATTCCAGTTTGTGAACTGGGTAGTTTTGTTCACTGGCTGGCAGGCTGCGACTCACATACGCTACTGGGCGGAGGCCGGCACAGTATTTCTGATGTAACACAGCTCCCAGCCCATAAAAGCTGGCGTCCACATGCAGGAATTTCGGTTGCCCTGGATCTGCAAGGGCCAAGACAGGGGCTTCAGTGAGGATTTTTTTTGAGTCCTGTGAAGGCCTTCTCACAGGCGGAAGTTCATTTGTCCCTGAACGGTGTTCGCGGGGTTGCGGATTTTTGCAGAGGTTCTTCTGGGTAGATTTTCAACAGATTGTTGAGGACTTTGGCCTTGCTGGAATATCCCTCCACGAATCTTCGGTAGTAGCCGCAAAACCCCAGGAAGGATCGTAGCTCCATCACGTTATCTGGTCTGGGCCAGTTCACTACTGCTTTGACCTAAGCGGGGTCAGTAGCCACTCCTTCTGCGGACACGATGTGGCCCACATAGGTGACCGAACTGGGACCTAGGGGCCAAGTCTAGGCCTAGTCCAGGAAGCGCGGCTCCCTTGCCACTACATTCTCCCTTCGCTCCTCCGTCAGGACTGAAGCGCGTGCTTCCCGCACTTGGAGGATATCCTGTTCTTCTTCTAGCTGCTCCAATCCCATTGGCTGGGACAGTCCCATGTGTGCAGTCCCTCCCTCTAAGGATTCTGGGAAATGTAGTTCCGCTGTACTCTATACAGAGCCATTCTAAGATGGCCGCCGCACTCCTGACTCTGTGCATGCTGGCCTCGCCATTTTGCGCATGCACAACTAACAAGATGGCCAACCCCACCTCCTGATTGCACAGAGCTCTGGGCGATAGCGGACAGATCCCTGCACCGGAGGCAGGGTAGGGAACTTGGCTACACTTCCATTCTTCATTAATCAGCTTTTTGATTGCCGTATGCACTGGAAACACTCTAGACTTTCTTTGTGAACCCTTAGGCTATGGCCCCAGTCGTACCTTCAACATAGGTGGCTGGCGGCCTGGCGGCACATGCACAGTGTGGTCTGTAGGGGAACAATGGGATGCAGGGAGGAGGGCCATGATGGTGGCCGTGGCCATGATGGGGTATAGCTGCCCTTCCATTGGTTGCGTGCCAACACTTGTTCGAGGCGAGGCACGTGAAGACAACATTTCCCTTCTTCCCTGCCAGTGTACACGTCAACGTGCTTTGTGCTCCCATACACACACAGCTACTAGGGCCTGCCCCATAGTATGGGCTTGTTTTCTCATCATCTCTTTTATTTCAGTTTCCATTACTGCTTTAACTGCTTTCGGCTTCTGCTTTAACTGTTTGTCAGTATCTTCTTTTGTGAAGTTTGCAAATTCTTCTCTAACTTCACCTTTCTCGTCACAGGAGTACTCTGGGATTGCTGTATCTGCAGAGGCTTCCAAGTCTGATTCGTGAGAGAAGGCTGAGTAATGCCTCTGATCTGAGTATCTCTGTTTGTAAAAGATGATAGGTTCTTCTCTTGGCATCAAAGTTCCTGATGCTACATGTACTGTATATTTGTGAATTTAAAACTTTCAAATATTTGCTGCATTGCAAACAGAAAGGCCTGGATCTGGATAGGATTTTCTCTCATTGCCAGTTGCCTTATGGAGGCATTGCACAGTTTTTCTTATATTTGTCAGGTAAAGGTTGTTAACATCGTACACAAGTTAAATCTTTAGACTTTGTAGTCACTTTCTTGAGTCTAACAGTCACAGCACTGAATTCCTGTGGGGTGTCAGGTCCTGCATTGTGAGGAAATTACATCTCTCCCTGCCGCATCAATGACTAATTTTGTGTGTGTTTGGGGGGGGGGGGTTGCCCTCTGATTTGCATGGCGAATTCATTTGCGAAATGACACAGCTCTACTAAAGAGTTAATATGATTTGTAATGTTATGTTGCTTTTTTGTGTAGCATTTTGTATGTTAGGCCCTTTAAGGTCATAAAGGATTCGGTATTGCTCTACTTTGGGGGGCTTTGCAGCCCTTATGGCACCAAGCTTTAGTCCTTTAAAGCATGTGTCTTGCCATAGGGGATAAGGCATAAGTCTCAACTGCAAATATCAGAGTTTTCCCCCTGCTTGCATGATATCCATGTTTACATTAGATTCTTATTATCACAATATTTTTCAATATAGGAAGTTAGCGAAATCCACAATGAATCAGAAATTGTGGTGTATAATTTTTTTTAAACAACAATCAATATCATCTCTGATTAAAAAATCGTTAGGGAATCTATGCCTTTGAATTCCAACTTCTAGTCAACAGTGTTATGTTTCTGTGGAATATTTATTTGTTGAGGTTTTAAATAACTCAGTAAGTTGACCAATTCTGCTCCTAATGGATGCAAACAAATGTTTCTTAGAGGAACAAGCTCATCCCAGGAAAATGTATTGGCAGGGCCACAGGCCTTGCTTGAACAAGAACTACAACAGTTATCCAAATTATAAGATCAGTATAACATCTGCAAAAATAAATATTGTCATCTTTTATTTAATATTGCAATTCTTTTAAAGTGTGAAAAAGACATATCATTGGGTAATGTATATTGCTAAATGATATTTAGATGTGTGGTCTATTTTAAATTAGTTCAGAATAACCAAGGGTAGTCAGCAAGCCCCTCCATATCTCCACCAGGGATTGGTTTTGGATCTGCATCTAAGCATAAGCATCAAAAGTCATAAAAAATGCATTGATAAACTGAAATTAGAACTCTTTTCATTATGCTATTCCTGTATAGTAACATGGAATCTAAATTTTGCAGCAATAATTAGCAGTTATCCTATTTACAACATCAAATTCTGTGTTATTTGAGCTCTTTAAATTATCAAATGTTATTTTGCAATGATTCTGGATCCATATAAAGTTAATTTGCGGGGCAATTTCCTAGGTTAATTTCCTAACACACGCATTTCATCATATTACAGTTAGCAAAGAGAAACAACCCATTGGGAAAGCACAAGAAGATGAAAGGACACAGTTACTTCATTTGCTATTGGGTGTTATTTTTAACGTACAGCACTATTTGTTTATCTACCACACATTTTTCTGTCTTCCGTATGGCTAGCTTCGCTTTACATAGACTGCTGGGATGCATTATTTGAAATGATTAAGTGAAGGAAGTACAGTAGACATGAACATTTCACATTGCGTACACCATAAGTAAACAATATATATTACCCCTAACTTCTGTTCTTTGCTTACAGATTTAAGCTGCTTGTTGTCATGCTAATACTTTTAATTTAGAAAATTGACCTACGCTTCCATAATGTTCAAATTCAATCACATAAATTACATTAGTTGTTAAAGAAAACCATACCTCCGTATCCTACAATGAGGTACTTATTACCAGAAGCTGCAAGCAAATGTTCTTTTAATTAACTACATTTATCTTTATTCCCTGTTTTGACAGAAACTGTAACATAAACATACTTTGCAAATACAAAAACCCATCTCAAAGTATGGATATGTGTTGTGTTTGACAGAGCCACTTGAGAAAAAAAGTAACTGACCTTTTCTATGCTTAATAACAAAAATCTTCTTCATACTGTATGATGTCACTGCGCATGTGATTTAATAGGCATTTGAAATCATACCTTTTGAAGTGGCACTGAAACATGAATAATACCTTTGAGATTATGCTGAAGTAGCTGCATTATATTGAATACATTTCTGTAAGGACTTATTATAAAGATAACGTTTGCCCACATTTAACTCTTTGAGCCTCATCCAGAGAGCGTCGATAAGGCCCTTATCGAGCGCTTATCGGCCAAAATGGCTACTCGTATTCAGTAAGCCACGGTAAGTGCTCGATAATGGCCTGTATCGCAGCAAAATTTTATGATCAAAAGAAACTCGCCAATTGAGAGGCGATAAGCCGCTTATCGACCATTTTCGGAAGGATCATAAACTCGCGCGATTCTAGTACCGGCGAGTCGGCTGTCGCGGCCTATCGCAGCCCTAAAAGGCAATCTTCTCCCCAAATCCAATTCACCTCAAAATTGATGTAAATTGGGGGTGAGATGCCTCGATGAGCTGCGATGTGTCGGGACTTAGAAAAAATTAGGCCCTTTTCCTGCTTCGGATTGATGCCGGGGGTCTCTGGAGCTGATAGCCATTAATATAAGCACCGGAGCAACCCGGCATGCATCCAATGCAGGAAAAATGCATTTACAGTAACTTCATTACCTTAGCTGCTAACCGCTAAGGCAATGAAGGGGTTAAACACCTATGCCAGGCTTACTGTAGCTAGTGAGGGTGGGGGAAGGGGGAATTTGGCCCCTATTGGCTGTTTAGGCCTTGCGGGGGGATTGCAGGGTTACATACCCCCCCATTACCTTAGCGGTTAATACCGCTAAGGTAATAAAGGGGTTAACCCAACCGCTACCCAGCCGCAAGGTCTAGACAACCATCCTTGGGCTAATACCCCTTCACCCATCCGTGAGGCCTAAGCACCCGCCCCGGACTGACTATACCAACCCTGTACCCATTGAGTAGTATAGTGGTACATCATACCCATATAATAATAATATGGGCATGATAAGCCTCTATAGCACTAAATGGGCACCCTAATTACAATACATTGATACACAAGATACACAATAATAAAACATAACTAAACTCCAAAAAAACACACTTCACTAAATAAAACAGTAGCCAGCAAATCCAATGAACACAAGCAATAAAAACATCAACAGTGAATTAATTAAACCATTATTACTAAACAACTCAAAATTAATAGTAACACTAACCAATCAAACCAATGAATTACTACAACATTCATGAATTAATGTAAACATTAAAATACGAAGAAATAAATTAAAACAATATCTGAAATAACCATAAAACGCATTAGCTAACATAATATAACATTAACTAAAAACGAACACCAATCGCAAACATTGTATTACCATTCAGCAGGAAAAAAAAACAAACAATGACTTCCACATAAGAAACTGAAATTAAAAAAACCAACAGCAATACCAAGCCAGAAATGCCCCCCAAATATTGTCATAATAATGTATTAATCTGTACCCCAAAGTGGTACAGATTAATATATTATCAGTCAATGTGCCTCCCCCCAAAAAAAACAAAAAACACATCCAATGAAAAAACCTGTAAAAAGAGACATTTACAAACATTCAATATATTACTTACCATTAGAAGTGGTGGCCCTCCGACTCCCGGGGAAACAGGAAGCTCACGTACCTTGGAGGCCTCCAACAGCATCCGATGCCATCCGCCATGAAGATCCAGATCAGGTACCCAAATCTTCTTTTTTCTTTCTTTAATCACCTTCTTCTATCTTCATCTGTCACTATTTCTTGATCTTCTTTATCTTCTATCTTCATCTGTCAATCCAAAAAGCCACATGGTAAATCCCAACCGATGTTGTCTCGTTATCTTCTTGGGCTCAAATGAGGCGTCACGGCCTTAAATAGGGCTTGTGACGTCACATTTAGCCTCAAAATGGTTAACAGCCACCTGATTGGCTGTTAAAACCATGTTCCGACTTTAATTAATTATTTTTTAAATGACGTCACTTAAAGGGAATGATGCCAGCCAATCAGAATGGCTGTGCTTCATTTGCCTTAAGATGACGTCACTAAATCCAAGATGGCCGGCGTCACATGGTATTTCATCCAATCAGAGTGTGGAATTGGTTCCCACGATCTGATTGGCTGAAATACCATGTGACGCCAGCCATCTTGGATTTAGTGATGTCATCTTAAAGGCAAATGAAGCACAGCCATTCTGATTGGCTGGCATCATTCCCTTTAAGTGACGTCATTTAAAAAAAAAAGTCGGAACATGGTTTTAACAGCCAATATATATTAATACCACCACAATTTTTATTACATAACTTTTATTACATATATTTTAATACCTAAATGTTTCCACATTTGTTAATCCACTGTTTACACATGTCTGTTTAATACATTGATTCCGTGTATTATATCTTTTCTCTCAATTTCTGAGCAAAATCCCGTGCGCTGACCAATCCACTATCTTCACCACTCTCTCTGCAGCAGAAATGAATCGCCGGTTTAGGCCTTTTCAGAGGCTCGATGCTCTCGCTGGCAGCAACTCGCCTGTTTTGGGAATTTTGCTATCACAGGTAATCGAGGCTTTCTGAATACCGTGATAGCAACGCCCCAAAAAATGTAATTTTAAATGCCCTGGCGATAATTTTTATCAACCTTCTCTGAATGAGGCCCTTTGTGTTTAGAACAAAGACAGATGACCATGAACACGATTCATGTGTACATATATCACAGTATCATTGTCTGTTGTCTAGGAAACAACAGGAATAACACTAACTACATTATCCTTTATGTAACAAACGTGTTTATTTACGTCATTTGGCTAATGCCGTATATACTTGCTCTTTGGGGTTTACTTAATTATTTATTGTAGACCTAAAGTAGCAATCCCATCATTTTGCATATATTTATTTTCTTACAGGATTCAAACCGGGAGTATCTCTGCAGGGGATTTAAATTGCCATTCAATAGTAAGCTACAAACAATCATGCTCTGGCCTCCTATTGGTCCAAAGGAGCCACAAGATTTAGCTGCAATTTTTTTTACCATGGAGGGAGTTTTAAAACTGGTAACTTCAGCGGTCGGTTTATCAGGAATCGGGTATCTCTTGAGATAAAAATAATGCAGCCGCCTCCCACTTCCGGTTGGAATCCTGTTAAATAAAAAAAAGAGGATAGGTCAAGAAAAAAATACAAGCAGCTGGCATTGCTGTTTGAAGTAATGGAATAAACTATTTAACAAATGCACCAATTGCATACTGTACAGTGCATTTTTACATAATCATGGACAATGTAAGCTCCTAGTTCTTATGCCTGTATTATATTACATGGCTAGCTTTCCTCTTAATTATCATAAATTACCATGCAATATAGACATGGGAAATGTTTTTCTAACTTTTTCACAAATTGTAAATTACCATTGAAACAGCAGTGGAGACGTAACTGCATTAACTTCCGAGGAGGTTAGTTATCAAAGTCTCTCAAAGTGGAGCAAAATTAAAGCAACGCATTTTGATCAGATTTAGTAAAGGACAAATCACACTGCTTTCATGCAAACTTTTACTTGATAAATCTCCTGCGGTAAAATGCTACCGTAATGTTGATGATTTCGATCATAAAATTGCGGTAAAAGCAACCAATATTTTTTTTGTATCTGGGTGCTAAATTAACTCTGTTTTTAATTGAGGTTGATGACTGTAGGCCATTGTCTCAAGTTCTTAGCTCCATGTTTTGAGCCCTGCGCATCTGCTTGCAATTCTGAAAGTGAGAGTAGGAGTTAGGGTGGAGTTAAGCACAAAGATATATCATACAGTAGTGTATATTGCTGTAAATATAGGGCAAACTAACATATAACACTAATAAACAACACTGACTGACAAAAGACAGCAAACAAACAACATTTAACACACAAACACAAGGCTGTAAACACAATTTAAACTAATATATTAAAATATAAAATGGACACAAAATATCCATAAAAAGAAGAAGGTTCTCTGTTGAAGGCAATCTGGTGGTTAAAACCAGAATCCTACTTGCAACAGGGCAAGTTAAAGCTTGCATGTGTGTCCAAATCTTTAGCAAGGCATCTCCTACTCTCCTCCACAGCACATAGATGTCTGCAGCTTGTCGCAATGCTGTTTGTGTGTTCTGTGAAGGCACACGCTGGGGGGTTCTGTGAAGGCACACACCCCCCTCCAAGGTGTAAGCTTGCCCCTACCCACTTTCCAAGTTGGCAGGTCAGTTTCATTTTGCCAGGTTACGACAGATCCAATGT
This sequence comes from Ascaphus truei, assembly GCF_040206685.1. Classification (NCBI taxonomy): domain Eukaryota; kingdom Metazoa; phylum Chordata; class Amphibia; order Anura; family Ascaphidae; genus Ascaphus; species Ascaphus truei. The sequence continues at coordinate 70,325,073 of NC_134484.1, forward strand.
GATCATTCTTCCTGTAATTATACAGGTTAATAAGAATTTTATCCCAGGGAGTGTTAGGACCTGCTACGGTCATGCCTTGAAAGTGGCAGCAGGCTTAAGATGCTTTGGCCAAAGAGTTAAACGAAGTTACCCTTTTTTCAAGAGAATATATAGGTATTGCACTGTGTATTTTTGTCACATTGGAAGTAGCTTTGGGCATCTTTGTCTGTTTTTGTTGTATACATTTAGCCACGCCCACTAGCAGTCCTTTTGACACTTATATACATATATATTATGTGGTAATGTTAGGGGTTTCTCAGAGCTTGTTGGGTATCTGTGTGTTTATTAACTGTGTGCAGCTGGTCTCAGCTGCTTTTGGGAGGGTAGTGGCCCCTCCCCCCCAAGGTTTAAGCTTGCCCCTCCCCACTTTCCAAGTTGGCAGGTCAGTTTCATTTTCCCAGGTTACGACAGATCCAATGTGATCATTCTTCCTGTAATTATACAGGTCAATACGAATTGTGCTACGGTCATGCCTTGATAGTGGCAGAAGGCTTAAGATGCTTTGGCCAAAGGGTTAAACTAAATTACCCTTTTTCAAGACAATATATAGGTATTGCACTGTTTATTTTTGTCAGATTGGAAGTGGCTTTGGGCATCTTTGTCTGTTTTTTTAGGTGAAGTCATGCAACAATCCCTTGGCAAATATATCAATTTTACCCTCTTTTCACCCTTTGTAGACATTATTTATTTATTTATTATTTATTTATAAAATATTTTACCAGGAAGTAATACATTGAGAGTTACCTCTCGTTTTCAAGTATGTCCTGGGCACAGAGTTAGGACAAATAATACATGGTTACAAATAAAGTTACATAAATGAACAGGGTATACACTGGCGGCCGCCTATATTCTAATGCGGGCGCCACCGCAAAGTGCGGGCAGATGCAGCTGTCTCGCGGCTGTTTCCTGGAGCATGCTGCGTGTCACAGTGGCGCCGGTCACACATGCCAGGGTTCCCCGGCATCCCCGAATGTTGATGGGGTAAGGGGAAGATGCGGAGTAGCCAGGGGGAGCAGCTGGGGATCGCGAGGGGAGCAGCTGGGGGTCGCGAGGCGCTATGAAGATGCGCACGCGGAGAGGGGAAGGTGGCTGGCGTGCGGCCAAGTTCGGCGCCCAGCCGAAAACAATTCCGGGCAAATGTTAGGATAAAGCTGGCCACAGCAGTACATTATATACAAGACATTGCATGCACAGTTAAAGAAAATATATATTATGGGCGAATTACAGACCAGATTAAAATGTGAGACAGCTTTAGATTTGAAAGAACTTAAACTGGTGGTGGATGTGAGAGTCTCTGGTAGGTTGTTCCAGTTTTGGGGTGCACGGTAAGAGAAGGAGGAACGGCCGGATACTTTGTTGAGCCTTGGGACCATGAACAGTCTTTCGGAGTCTGATCACAGGTGATAAGTGCGGCATGTGGTAGGGGTGAGGAGCTTGTTCAGATAGCTGGGTAGCTTGCCCATAAAGAATTTAAAGGCTAGACAAGAAAGGTGAACTTTGCGCCTAGACTCTAGTGATGACCAATCTAGTTCTTTGAGCATATCGCAGTGATGTGTGTTGTAGTTGCATTGGAGAACAAAACGACAAATTGAATTGTAGAGGGTGTCAAGTTTGCTAAGGTGGGTTTTAGGTGCCGAGCCATATACTATGTCTCCATAGTCAATAATAGGCATTAGCATCTGCTGTGCGATACGCTTTCTGACCAGGAGACTTAGGGAGGATTTGTTCCTGTAAAGTACCCCTAGTTTGGCATAGGTCTTGGTTGACATGTTCTTAAGGGTTAGCCAAGTGATCAAAATGATTGTTCACAAGCACTTATGAAATGTACCTAGTACTATATATGAATCAATTAATAGACTGTGATCAAGTCTTGGGCCCTCCCCCACTCTTGATTTATGTCTTGTCTCTGACCATCCTATAACTTTGTAGTATCTGTTAGATCAGATGTGTAGCTGATTCTTTCTCTTCCCCTTGCTGTGAGCACTTTCCTGCCTCTAATCTGTTTCATTAGAATGCCTACTTACCAGTCCAGCAGTGCACAAGTGAAGAGGAAGAGAAGATGTGGATGTTGTAATGTATAACAGCCTGTACTGCCCACTTCTATTGTTTTTATCCCTTGGGGAACTGCAATCATCGGGCTCTTGTATGGTTACATCCTAAAATAGATTATAACAGACCAAAAGAATGGGCGAGTATGGGGGCAATATCTTTGCCTTTCACTATGCTCCTGTGATACAGGTTGAACTAAATCACAGCTTTCACAAGTACAAGGCAGGAACAAAGCAAAAACTTCCAACTAGGAATCAAGTATCCCATTCAATTCAAAAAGTACTCTCAACACAGTCTTCCCATGTGTCCCTACCTCCTCCACTGTTCTGTAAAGGTCTGCAGAACTCAGCCTCCAACACTGCTCCATGTTTACGAGGCCACCTCTCACCTGTTGGCATCACCTCCTCTGATGATGCAATGCTTGGTTTCAGAGGATACACAGCTAGTAAAAGAGAGGGAACCTCCTGTGCATGGAGAAGTGCAGGAGGCTCTGATCTTCACGTAACCCTCACAGGTTCATACTTCATCCAGTGTTCTGGTGAAGGGGGGAAATGTTTTGGGGGTAGGTCCCTACCTCCCCCATGAATAGCAATGGTACAGTTCCACCCCCCCCTAATCACTCTGCCCCCTGTAACTCTTTCTGCCCCACCATATTACTGTCTATGCCACCATGCCACTCTATCTGTATCCCCTGCCAGTATTATGATCTCAATAGTATGATTCAATATGGTTTATTTAATATAATATGTTAGCATATTTTATACGGGTGGGCACTTTCACTCGTGTTTTGGTCCTGGTTTTTCAAAACCAGATTTGTTTGGGTTTTGAATTAGAATACATTTTTACCAAATTATGGAACAAAACATTGTGGGTGTGCGACAGGGAGAAGGGTTTGGAATTAAAATTGACAAAGAGGTACGGAGAAACAGTACAAACTATTATGATAGAGTGTAAGAAACCCAATATCAGCAATAAGCGCTCTTTTTTAGTGTTAACGAGCATTATCATTTTGAGTTCAAATGTCTTTCTTGATTGATTTTAAACATTCATTTGAGGATTTTGATTTTTAAATAATTTAAGCAATGATCTGGCTGTGAGAAGTGGTGTCCAACTGGAGTGCAATTTATTTCTTATTCATGGTGTGGTATTGTGTGTCTGTGTAGGTTAATTCTGGTTTGAAGTTTTTGGCTGGTTTCACCAATGTAGAACCTTAGTCACATTTGCTGCATTGAATCATACTGTAGATACAGCATTCCTGAATGTGCAGTTGTAGGAGCTTTTAACATTGGGTGTTCAATGTTTGTGACTGGCTGTGGAATATTGGCATATATGTTTGCAACGTTTGCATCGTGTTTGTTTTTTTATTTTAAGCAGGTGTTCTCATGGGGCTTTAAAGTGTAGTTATGATTGTTGTATTGTATTGTATTGTATTGTATGTCTTTATTTATATAGCGCCATTAATGTACATAGCGCTTCACAGCAGTAATACACGTGGTAATCCAATAAATAACAGATAATATAAATAACAGATCATGGGAATAAGTGCTTTAGACATTAAGGAAGAGGAGTCCCTGCTCCGAGGAGCTTACAGTCTAATTGGTAGGTAGGGAGAACGTACAGAGACAGTAGGAGGGAGTTCTGGTTAGTGCATCTGCAGGGGGCCAAGCTTTATGTGCCATGTGTTCAGAATAGCCACAGTCCTATTCATATGCTTCTTTAAGCAAGTGTGTCTTAAGGTGGGTCTTAAAGGTGGATAGAGAGGGTGCTAGTCGGGTACTGAGGGGAAGGGCATTCCAGAGGTGGGGGGCAGTCAATGAAAAAGGTTTAAGGCGGGAGAGGGCTTTAGATACAAAGGGGGTAGAAAGAAGACATCCTTGAGAAGAACGCAAGAGTCTGGATGGTGCATAACGAGAAATTAGGGCTGAGATGTAAGGAGGGGCAGAAGAGTGTAAAGCTTTAAAAGTGAGGAGAAGAATGGAGTGTGAGATGCGGGATTTGATCGGAAGCCAGGAGAGGGATTTCATGAGGGGAGATGCTGAGACAGATCTAGGAAAGAGTAGAGTGATTCTGGCAGCAGCGTTAAGGATAGATTGTAGGGGAGACAGGTGAGAGGCAGGAAGGCCGGACAGCAGGAGGTTACAGTAATCAAGACGGGAGAGAATGAGGGCCTGAGTCAGAGTTTTAGCAGTCGAGCAACAGAGGAAAGGGCGTATCTTTGTTATATTGCGGAGGAAAAAGCGACAGGTTTTAGAAATGTTTTGAATGTGAGGGGCAAATGTGAGAGAGGAGTCGAGTGTGACCCCAAGGCAACGTGCTTGGGCTACTGGGTGAATGATCGTAGTTCCAACAGTAATGTGGAAGGAGGTAGTAGGGCCAGGTTTGGGAGGAAGTATGAGGAGCTCTGTTTTAGCCATGTTGAGTTTAAGGCGGCGGAGGGCCATCCAGGATGATATAGCAGAGAGACATTCAGAAACTTTGGTTTGTACAGTAGGTGTAAGGTCGGGTGTTGAGAAATATATTTGTGTGTCGTCAGCATAGAGGTGATAATTAAACCCAAAAGATGTTATTAGGTCACCTAGAGAGAGTGTATACAGAGAAAAGAGAAGAGGTCCCAGGACAGAGCCCTGGGGTACCCCCACAGAGAGATCAATAGAGGAGGAGGAGGTATTAGCAGAAGAGACACTGAAAGTACGATGGGAGAGGTAGGATGAGATCCAGGATAGAGCTTTGTTCCGAATGCCAAGAGTATGGAGAATGTGAAGGAGAAGAGGGTGGTCCACGGTGTCAAATGCTGCAGAGAGGTCGAGTAATATGAGCAGAGTGTAATGACCTCTGTCTTTGGCAGCATGGAGGTCGTCAGTTATTTTAGTGAGGGCTGTTTCCGTGGAGTGAGCAGTACGGAAGCCAGATTGTAGAGGGTCTAGGAGAGAATAGGTGTTGAGAAAATGGAGCAAGCGAGCGAATACAAGACGTTCAAGGAGTTTAGAGGCAAAAGGCAGGAGGGAGACAGGCCGATAGTTAGAAAGACAGGTAGGGTCAAGCTTGCTGCTTTTGAGTAATGGTATGACTGTTGCATGTTTGAAGGAGGATGGAAAGGTTCCAGAGCAGAGGGAGGAGTTAAAAATGTGCGTGAGCGTAGGGATTATAGTAGGAGCAAGAGGTTTTAGGAGATGGGAGGGAATGGGGTCAAGAGGGCAAGTGGTAGAGGGAGAAGAGGCGATCAACAGCGACACATCCTCCTCTGAGACAGTGGAAAAAGAGTCAAGGAAGGCAGGAGGAGAGTTAGGAAGAGGTGTAGGATGGGAGGAAGAAACAGAGGGGATGTTCTGACGTATGGATTCCACCTTTTCCTTAAAATAGTCAGCAAAGTCCTGAGCGGAGATGGAGGAAGGAGAGGCAGCGGAGGGTGGTTTGAGTAGAGTATCAAAGACAGAGAACAGTCGGCGTGGGTTAGACTTGTGCATGTTGATTAGTGAAGAAAAGTAGGCTTGTTTAGCTTGCGAGAGGGCAGAGTTGAAACAGGATAGCATAAATTTGTAGTGAAGGAAGTCTGCGAGAGTATGAGATTTCCTCCAGAGGCGTTCAGAGGAACGAGTGGAGGAACGCAGCATGCGCGTGTGGGAATTTAACCAGGGTCTAGGGTTAAAAGGGCGAGTGCGGCAGAGAGAAAGCGGGGCATGTAGATCAAGAGAGGAGGACAAGGCAGAGTTGTAGTTCCTGACCAGTTTGTCAGGGTCTGTAGCAGATCTGAGAGAGGAGAGGGAGGAGTGTAACGTGGACTCAAAGTCAGGTAAGTGAATAGAGCGCAGGTTTCTGCAGAACCGGGGTGTAGATGGAGGTGGAGAAGTTGAGAAGCGAGATAGAGAGAATGAGATGAGGTGATGGTCAGAGAGAGGAAAAGGGGAAATGGAGAAATCAGAGAGAGAGAAATTTTTAGTGAAAACCAGGTCTAAGTAGTGGCCATCCTTGTGGGTGCTGGCTGCAGTCCACTGTTGAAGGCCAAAAGAAGAGGTTAGAGAAAGAAAGCGGGAAGCCCAAGGGAGAGAGGGGTCATCAATGTGGCAATTGAAGTCCCCAAGGAGAAGAACAGGGGAGTCTGAGGAGAGAAAGAAAGAGAGCCAGGATTCAAAGTGAGAGAGAAAGGCAGAAGGGGGATGAGTAGAGGTAGGTGGGCGATACATGACCGCCACATGAACAGGGAGAGGAGAGAAGATCTGGACAGTGTGAACCTCAAAGGAGGGAAAGGCAAGAGAGGGGGGAATAGGAATAGTTCGGTAACGGCAGAGAGAGGAGAGCAGGAGCCCCACACCTCCACCCCTGCCATCAAGGCGCGGAGTGTGGGAGAAGGAAAGGCCACCATAAGAGAGGGCAGCTTCCAGAGCAGAGTCAGACTGAGTGAGCCAGGTCTCAGTTATAGCAAAGAGAAGCAGGGAGTGAGAGAGAAAGAAGTCATGCACAGAGAGGAACTTGTTAGAGAGGGAGCGAGCATTCCAAAGGGCACAGGAGAAAGGGAGAGAGGAGGGAGGGTGGCAGGGGATGGGTATGAGGTTGGAGGGGTTAACACCAGAAGGAGTAGAAGTTGTATGTGGGAGGCGAGGACGAGAGCAAGTAGAAATAACACAGGGACCAGGATTGGGAGAGATATCCCCAGAAGCAAGGAGGAGAAGCATGGATAGAAAGAGGATGTGTGAGGATGATTTGTAGGGGTGTGTTTTAGTGCAGGGGATATAGCTGTGTGGTGACAGAGGGCGCAGGTATGAAAGGAGTTCATGTGAACTGAGAAGTGGGGAAGAAAGGAGAGATGGAGATATATGAATAGAGTTAGAGACATAAGGAGACTGGTGGAAGGAAGTGCATAATTTGAAAATAAGTGAGGTTGCAGCAAACATAAAAAATAAAGGCGGCATCACAGCAATAGTTAAGTGTTGAGATGTGCAGTCTTAGATAGATGATATCCTCTTTTCCAACGTAGATCAAAAGCAGGAATCAGAAGCAGTAGGTGATGTCCACTTTTCCACTTCTTTTTGAACTTCCTTTTTAAACTTCATAAATACTTGAAACATATATACTTAAAAGCATATCTGCTTAAAAGCATGGCTGCTAGCAGCAATGGCTGTTAGGAGTTTACTTATATACTTTTAGAAAGTCACCTGGTTGGCACAACAAACTTAATTAGCACATGTGAGGGTAGTTAAAGCAAATGGTTTTTCTAAGGTGGGTGTTGCCTTGCCTTGCCTTGCACAAGTGTGAAAGCTGAATTAAATTAAGACAGTAGGGGGATGATTTACAGACAGACAATTGGAATATGTTTTTACCTAAATAGAACTAAATACACAGCATGGGAGGATATCAGGATAGACAGACAATTGGAATATGTTTTTACCTAAATAGAACTAAATACACAGCATGGGAGGATATCAGGATAGACAGACAATTGGAATATGTTTTTACCTAAATAGAACTAAATACACAGCATGGGAGGATATCAGGATAGACAGACAATTGGAATATGTTTTTACCTAAATAGAACTAAATACACAGCATGGGAGGATATCAGGATAGACAGACAATTGGAATATGTTTTTACCTAAATAGAACTAAATACACAGCATGGGAGGATATCAGGATAGACAGACAATTGGAATATGTTTTTACCTAAATAGAACTAAATACACAGCATGGGAGGATATCAGGATAGACAGACAATTGGAATATGTTTTTACCTAAATAGAACTAAATACACAGCATGGGAGGATATCAGGATAGACAGACAATTGGAATATGTTTTTACCTAAATAGAACTAAATACACAGCATGGGAGGATATCAGGATAGACAGACAATTGGAATATGTTTTTACCTAAATAGAACTAAATACACAGCATGGGAGGATATCAGGATAGACAGACAATTGGAATATGTTTTTACCTAAATAGAACTAAATACACAGCATGGGAGGATATCAGGATAGACAGACAATTGGAATATGTTTTTACCTAAATAGAACTAAATACACAGCATGGGAGGATATCAGGATAGACAGACAATTGGAATATGTTTTTACCTAAATAGAACTAAATACACAGCATGGGAGGATATCAGGATAGACAGACAATTGGAATATGTTTTTACCTAAATAGAACTAAATACACAGCATGGGAGGATATCAGGATAGACAGACAATTGGAATATGTTTTTACCTAAATAGAACTAAATACACAGCATGGGAGGATATCAGGATAGACAGACAATTGGAATATGTTTTTACCTAAATAGAACTAAATACACAGCATGGGAGGATATCAGGATAGACAGACAATTGGAATATGTTTTTACCTAAATAGAACTAAATACACAGCATGGGAGGATATCAGGATAGACAGACAATTGGAATATGTTTTTACCTGAGGAAAGAGAAGAGATGAGTGAGTGATTCAATAGTCTTCCTTCCTTTTTAAACTTCATAAATACTTGAAACATATATACTTAAAAGCATATCTGCTTAAAAGCATGGCTGCTAGTCTTTGTGGCAATAGTCTTTAGCTTGTATCCCTTCTGCCTGAATGATTCAGTCAGGGTTATGAGGCGTGTGTTTCTGTCTTTAGTGTCAGAGTATATGTGGTGATATGTTATAGGTTGGCTGTGTATGATGGCTCATTTTGTATGAGTTGGATGGATTTGGATGGAGTTATGGCGGGAACTACATCTGTCTGTGGGTTTCTTATATTTAGATGTGTGTTGTTTGCCATTCTTCAGTGTTACTGTTCTATCCAGAAAGTTCACTAGGTTTGCTGAATAATCTATTTTAAGCTTAGATGGTGGGTGGAATGAATTCAATTACTTAGAAAATTGTTTTACAATTTGTTCACCCCCGTCCATATTATAAACAGATCAATGTGTCTGTAATATTTGTTAGGTTAGTGAAAGCATGTGGTTAGGAATATCTGCTGTAGGTATATTTTCTTGCTGAACTGAAGTAGTTGTGTCTGAGGATGTACTGTATGCTACCTTTTTGGTAATTACTTTAGCGCTGTATTTCTGATCCAGAGGAGATGATGCAAGGAATTGCAAGCACACCTCAGTGCCATCATTGTGGATGATGTTGCTGTAGAGGGATTCTACATTCATTGTACCTACAGTGGCGGCTGACCTTAGTCAAGTCGGCTAGATCCGCGGCTCTCAGATTATCCCGGTTAGGTGCGTTTTTTTCGCCCGGAGTGAATTGCGTTATTTTAGTGCTCGTGATATTAGCATTTTATTCTCGCTGTCTGCAATACTGCAATGCCGTGTAAAAACTCAGGGGGGCATTTGCGAGCTGTTGTCTTGGTTTTTATTTTTAACTTTTTTTTGTATATAACTTAGTTGCAACACAGCTAGTTTTTTAATCCACCTTGTTCATGTTTTTCCTTGATATAATGGTACCCTTTATTAAGCATTAGTTTAGTTTAATATAGCTTTATTTCGTTTAAATATGCTTGTCCAGTTAGCAGCAATGTATTTTGTTCTGCTGGAATGGTCAATAAAGCTTTGTTATTGTGTTCCTATGTTTGCCCACATCCAAAATGGCCACACTGCCTTTGGTACTTCCTTTTGCCCTTAGATCGGCACTGAGTCGCTCTGTTATGACGTCATCAGGTTCTGATTTTTGGCGCGAAATGGCCCACAGGTAAGAGGGTATATAATGGATGTTATCACATTGTGTTTTATCCTTGAAAAAGAACGCTGCGACGTTCGAAATGCATTGGATGGGTCTTTTGCCACATTAAAGTGCCCTTTTAATCATTTTTTTGTTCTGGTTTTTTCCTGCTCCGTTTGTGCTGGTGCGCTTTTTGGTCTCCCTTTTCGTCAGTGAAGATGCAATCCTGGAAAGTTTCTCCACTGTCGATCCATGCCTGGGCCTGGACCACTCTTTTGATTTTGTTTACGTCCCGTATCATGGGGTACGCTCTGTAATGGCAAGGAATAAATAATTTTAGCGGTACAGTACAGTTTTACAACACTTTTACCTCCTGTACTGTCCAGTACTAACCTCACACGTCCATATTTCCATCCAATGCTGCGTCTCATCTTCTTTATGCTAGTCTTGGATACAGTGAGATTGTGATTTTCCTGCAGAGTGTATTTGACCCTTAATGTACTTTTTTCATCATTCTCCTCACTTATTTTGTCCACCAGAAGAGTTGTCTCCCTACAAAGAAAAACAATCCGGTGAGTTACAGTGCAGCAGGCCACAAGCACAGTTCTACAGTATCAATATGCAGCTATATAAAAAATATATACAGAATACTGTTGTAATATAAATATACAAAATATATATACTGTTGTAATATAAATATAAATACAGTATACAAAATATATATATTGTAATATAAATCTAAATATACAAAATATATACAATATACTGTTGTAATATAAATATACAAAATATATATTGTTGTAACATAAATATAAATATACAAAATATATATACTGTTGTAATATAAATCTACAGAAATAACAAAAATATTTGATACAGTACTGTAGATCTACAGTACATTATTTGATATAATTTTTTTTTTAAGTTGTATAAATATACTTACGCGTTAGTTACCCTTGGTGCCCTTTTGCGTTCTCTGTTTTTTCAGTGTACATGATAGCTCACGGTGGTTGCTGGCACAACGAGGCCAGAAGTAGCTAACCAGCGAATCTCCTTGATTCGCATGCTGAGAACCTTGGAAATCTTTTTAACAGGCATTGCTGCGAGTAGAAAGAAATACAAACACAAGAATGTATATTCGGTGTTTAGTCGATGTGTATTCAATGTGCAGTGAATCCACAAAATGGATGGTGTATTTATATGGTAATGACTCACATTAGAGTACGCCCACTTTCAACACCTGTACCTCGACGGATGGAGACGATAGAGGCTGACATAGCGGGTATACATCATTTGCTCGGTATTCATGCCCCTGTTTACCCGACGCCGGAGCAGGAGGGTGGCATGAATGTGATGAATGTGATGAATGGGAGCATCGACACCCTTCCATCACCAAGCGCACCCCCTCAACCAGAAGATGTAGTGTACATGTATGCCGTTGAGGAAGACATGACAACACGCCAGGAGTCAACACAGCGACCAAGACAGGAGGAAAGCTTCCTCCCAGACAACCTACCCTCGCCCGTCGCCTCAAGCACACCCGCTCGCAGAAGACCTACATTCGCTCGCATTGATACGGTACCCGACATCAGCCTGTGCGATCTGCCATCGGCACTCAGGGAGAAGTATAAGGTGATGAGTGCTGGTGCACCCCACAAGTATGCCTTGTTACTTTTTAAGCAGAGAGAGAGAAATTTTTAGTGAAAACCAGGTCTAAGTAGTGGCCATCCTTGTGGGTGCTGGCTGCAGTCCACTGTTGAAGGCCAAAAGAAGAGGTTAGAGAAAGAAAGCGGGAAGCCCAAGGGAGAGAGGGGTCATCAATGTGGCAATTGAAGTCCCCAAGGAGAAGAACAGGGGAGTCTGAGGAGAGAAAGAAAGAGAGCCAGGATTCAAAGTGAGAGAGAAAGGCAGAAGGGGGATGAGTAGAGGTAGGTGGGCGATACATGACCGCCACATGAACAGGGAGAGGAGAGAAGATCTGGACAGTGTGAACCTCAAAGGAGGGAAAGGCAAGAGAGGGGGGAATAGGAATAGTTCGGTAACGGCAGAGAGAGGAGAGCAGGAGCCCCACACCTCCACCCCTGCCATCAAGGCGCGGAGTGTGGGAGAAGGAAAGGCCACCATAAGAGAGGGCAGCTTCCAGAGCAGAGTCAGACTGAGTGAGCCAGGTCTCAGTTATAGCAAAGAGAAGCAGGGAGTGAGAGAGAAAGAAGTCATGCACAGAGAGGAACTTGTTAGAGAGGGAGCGAGCATTCCAAAGGGCACAGGAGAAAGGGAGAGAGGAGGGAGGGTGGCAGGGGATGGGTATGAGGTTGGAGGGGTTAACACCAGAAGGAGTAGAAGTTGTATGTGGGAGGCGAGGACGAGAGCAAGTAGAAATAACACAGGGACCAGGATTGGGAGAGATATCCCCAGAAGCAAGGAGGAGAAGCATGGATAGAAAGAGGATGTGTGAGGATGATTTGTAGGGGTGTGTTTTAGTGCAGGGGATATAGCTGTGTGGTGACAGAGGGCGCAGGTATGAAAGGAGTTCATGTGAACTGAGAAGTGGGGAAGAAAGGAGAGATGGAGATATATGAATAGAGTTAGAGACATAAGGAGACTGGTGGAAGGAAGTGCATAATTTGAAAATAAGTGAGGTTGCAGCAAACATAAAAAATAAAGGCGGCATCACAGCAATAGTTAAGTGTTGAGATGTGCAGTCTTAGATAGATGATATCCTCTTTTCCAACGTAGATCAAAAGCAGGAATCAGAAGCAGTAGGTGATGTCCACTTTTCCACTTCTTTTTGAACTTCCTTTTTAAACTTCATAAATACATGAAACATATATACTTAAAAGCATATCTGCTTAAAAGCATGGCTGCTAGCAGCAATGGCTGTTAGGAGTTTACTTATATACTTTTAGAAAGTCACCTGGTTGGCACAACAAACTTAATTAGCACATGTGAGGGTAGTTAAAGCAAATGGTTTTTCTAAGGTGGGTGTTGCCTTGCCTTGCCTTGCACAAGTGTGAAAGCTGAATTAAATTAAGACAGTAGGGGGATGATTTACAGACAGACAATTGGAATATGTTTTTACCTAAATAGAACTAAATACACAGCATGGGAGGATATCAGGATAGACAGACAATTGGAATATGTTTTTACCTAAATAGAACTAAATACACAGCATGGGAGGATATCAGGATAGACAGACAATTGGAATATGTTTTTACCTAAATAGAACTAAATACACAGCATGGGAGGATATCAGGATAGACAGACAATTGGAATATGTTTTTACCTAAATAGAACTAAATACACAGCATGGGAGGATATCAGGATAGACAGACAATTGGAATATGTTTTTACCTAAATAGAACTAAATACACAGCATGGGAGGATATCAGGATAGACAGACAATTGGAATATGTTTTTACCTAAATAGAACTAAATACACAGCATGGGAGGATATCAGGATAGACAGACAATTGGAATATGTTTTTACCTAAATAGAACTAAATACACAGCATGGGAGGATATCAGGATAGACAGACAATTGGAATATGTTTTTACCTAAATAGAACTAAATACACAGCATGGGAGGATATCAGGATAGACAGACAATTGGAATATGTTTTTACCTAAATAGAACTAAATACACAGCATGGGAGGATATCAGGATAGACAGACAATTGGAATATGTTTTTACCTAAATAGAACTAAATACACAGCATGGGAGGATATCAGGATAGACAGACAATTGGAATATGTTTTTACCTAAATAGAACTAAATACACAGCATGGGAGGATATCAGGATAGACAGACAATTGGAATATGTTTTTACCTAAATAGAACTAAATACACAGCATGGGAGGATATCAGGATAGACAGACAATTGGAATATGTTTTTACCTAAATAGAACTAAATACACAGCATGGGAGGATATCAGGATAGACAGACAATTGGAATATGTTTTTACCTAAATAGAACTAAATACACAGCATGGGAGGATATCAGGATAGACAGACAATTGGAATATGTTTTTACCTAAATAGAACTAAATACACAGCATGGGAGGATATCAGGATAGACAGACAATTGGAATATGTTTTTACCTAAATAGAACTAAATACACAGCATGGGAGGATATCAGGATAGACAGACAATTGGAATATGTTTTTACCTGAGGAAAGAGAAGAGATGAGTGAGTGATTCAATAGTCTTCCTTCCTTTTTAAACTTCATAAATACTTGAAACATATATACTTAAAAGCATATCTGCTTAAAAGCATGGCTGCTAGTCTTTGTGGCAATAGTCTTTAGCTTGTATCCCTTCTGCCTGAATGATTCAGTCAGGGTTATGAGGCGTGTGTTTCTGTCTTTAGTGTCAGAGTATATGTGGTGATATGTTATAGGTTGGCTGTGTATGATGGCTCATTTTGTATGAGTTGGATGGATTTGGATGGAGTTATGGCGGGAACTACATCTGTCTGTGGGTTTCTTATATTTAGATGTGTGTTGTTTGCCATTCTTCAGTGTTACTGTTCTATCCAGAAAGTTCACTAGGTTTGCTGAATAATCTATTTTAAGCTTAGATGGTGGGTGGAATGAATTCAATTACTTAGAAAATTGTTTTACAATTTGTTCACCCCCGTCCATATTATAAACAGATCAATGTGTCTGTAATATTTGTTAGGTTAGTGAAAGCATGTGGTTAGGAATATCTGCTGTAGGTATATTTTCTTGCTGAACTGAAGTAGTTGTGTCTGAGGATGTACTGTATGCTACCTTTTTGGTAATTACTTTAGCGCTGTATTTCTGATCCAGAGGAGATGATGCAAGGAATTGCAAGCACACCTCAGTGCCATCATTGTGGATGATGTTGCTGTAGAGGGATTCTACATTCATTGTACCTACAGTGGCGGCTGACCTTAGTCAAGTCGGCTAGATCCGCGGCTCTCAGATTATCCCGGTTAGGTGCGTTTTTTTCGCCCGGAGTGAATTGCGTTATTTTAGTGCTCGTGATATTAGCATTTTATTCTCGCTGTCTGCAATACTGCAATGCCGTGTAAAAACTCAGGGGGGCATTTGCGAGCTGTTGTCTTGGTTTTTATTTTTAACTTTTTTTTGTATATAACTTAGTTGCAACACAGCTAGTTTTTTAATCCACCTTGTTCATGTTTTTCCTTGATATAATGGTACCCTTTATTAAGCATTAGTTTAGTTTAATATAGCTTTATTTCGTTTAAATATGCTTGTCCAGTTAGCAGCAATGTATTTTGTTCTGCTGGAATGGTCAATAAAGCTTTGTTATTGTGTTCCTATGTTTGCCCACATCCAAAATGGCCACACTGCCTTTGGTACTTCCTTTTGCCCTTAGATCGGCACTGAGTCGCTCTGTTATGACGTCATCAGGTTCTGATTTTTGGCGCGAAATGGCCCACAGGTAAGAGGGTATATAATGGATGTTATCACATTGTGTTTTATCCTTGAAAAAGAACGCTGCGACGTTCGAAATGCATTGGATGGGTCTTTTGCCACATTAAAGTGCCCTTTTAATCATTTTTTTGTTCTGGTTTTTTCCTGCTCCGTTTGTGCTGGTGCGCTTTTTGGTCTCCCTTTTCGTCAGTGAAGATGCAATCCTGGAAAGTTTCTCCACTGTCGATCCATGCCTGGGCCTGGACCACTCTTTTGATTTTGTTTACGTCCCGTATCATGGGGTACGCTCTGTAATGGCAAGGAATAAATAATTTTAGCGGTACAGTACAGTTTTACAACACTTTTACCTCCTGTACTGTCCAGTACTAACCTCACACGTCCATATTTCCATCCAATGCTGCGTCTCATCTTCTTTATGCTAGTCTTGGATACAGTGAGATTGTGATTTTCCTGCAGAGTGTATTTGACCCTTAATGTACTTTTTTCATCATTCTCCTCACTTATTTTGTCCACCAGAAGAGTTGTCTCCCTACAAAGAAAAACAATCCGGTGAGTTACAGTGCAGCAGGCCACAAGCACAGTTCTACAGTATCAATATGCAGCTATATAAAAAATATATACAGAATACTGTTGTAATATAAATATACAAAATATATATACTGTTGTAATATAAATATAAATACAGTATACAAAATATATATATTGTAATATAAATCTAAATATACAAAATATATACAATATACTGTTGTAATATAAATATACAAAATATATATTGTTGTAACATAAATATAAATATACAAAATATATATACTGTTGTAATATAAATCTACAGAAATAACAAAAATATTTGATACAGTACTGTAGATCTACAGTACATTATTTGATATAATTTTTTTTTTAAGTTGTATAAATATACTTACGCGTTAGTTACCCTTGGTGCCCTTTTGCGTTCTCTGTTTTTTCAGTGTACATGATAGCTCACGGTGGTTGCTGGCACAACGAGGCCAGAAGTAGCTAACCAGCGAATCTCCTTGATTCGCATGCTGAGAACCTTGGAAATCTTTTTAACAGGCATTGCTGCGAGTAGAAAGAAATACAAACACAAGAATGTATATTCGGTGTTTAGTCGATGTGTATTCAATGTGCAGTGAATCCACAAAATGGATGGTGTATTTATATGGTAATGACTCACATTAGAGTACGCCCACTTTCAACACCTGTACCTCGACGGATGGAGACGATAGAGGCTGACATAGCGGGTATACATCATTTGCTCGGTATTCATGCCCCTGTTTACCCGACGCCGGAGCAGGAGGGTGGCATGAATGTGATGAATGTGATGAATGGGAGCATCGACACCCTTCCATCACCAAGCGCACCCCCTCAACCAGAAGATGTAGTGTACATGTATGCCGTTGAGGAAGACATGACAACACGCCAGGAGTCAACACAGCGACCAAGACAGGAGGAAAGCTTCCTCCCAGACAACCTACCCTCGCCCGTCGCCTCAAGCACACCCGCTCGCAGAAGACCTACATTCGCTCGCATTGATACGGTACCCGACATCAGCCTGTGCGATCTGCCATCGGCACTCAGGGAGAAGTATAAGGTGATGAGTGCTGGTGCACCCCACAAGTATGCCTTGTTACTTTTTAAGCACCATGTGCCCTACTCGTTTTACTGCGACTGGGCCTTCAGAGTGAACTACGAAGGAAATCGCGTAAAAAAGGCGCTTCCTGCCAATTTAAGAAAGACCATTCAGGAGGAATTGTGGCGCTTTTATACAATTACAGATCCTGTGATGAAAGGCGTTCGAGACTGCATTAATGGCGTTTTGCGCCATGCAAGGAACCGGCCATGGAAGGACAATCTGGAGGACTTTCTGGTTTAATCACGGGGACTGTAAGACCATACTGTTGTGCTAAACTGTACTGTACATGTTTTGACCTGCTGTAGGAGATGTTGTTGTGTGTTTTAACTTGTATTTATACAGAAATGTTTTAACTTGCTGTACACACACACAGGACCTGCACAATTCCAGTCCCGGAGGGCCGCAAACAGACCCAGTTTTCAAGGTTGTCCTGAAAACCGGGCCTGTTTGCTGCCCTCGAGGACTGTAGTGGTGCAGGCCTGACTGACTGTTTTGCACACCATCCCACTGTACTGTATATGTTTCTTTAATAAAGGAGATGTTGCGTTTTGTATACTGTTTTTTATGAATAAATATTTTTTTAATCACACATAAGACCATACTGTTGTGCTGAACTGTACTGTACAGTACTGTACATATTTTGACCTGCTGTATTTAAATAAAGGAGATGTTGTGTGTTTTAACTTGTATTAATAAAAAAATGTTTGTAAGTTTTAACTTGCATTTATACAGAAATGTTTTAACTTGCTGTACACACACACACAGGACCTGCACAATTCCAGTCCCTGAGGGCCGCAAACAGACCCGGTTTTCATGGTTTTCCTGAAAACCGGGCCTGTTTGCTGCCCTCGAGGACTGTACTGGTGCAGGCTTGACTAACTGTTTTGCACACCATCCCACTGTATTCTGTATGTTTTGACTTGCCGTTCTTTAATAAAGGAGATGTTGCGTTTTGTATGTTTTATGAATAAAGAATTTGTTTTTATAACATACTGACTGACTGTAAATGTTTTTACTTTCTATACATAAATGTTTCCACTAGCAGTAAACCATACACCTGTTGTTGTTTTGAATTGCTGTGCACTTAAAATGTTTCTACATTGTACAGTATTTGTAAATAAATGTTTTTGTACTTACTACACCAAAAAAAGAACATGTTGATTTGTTTTACATTGTTCCATTGGTTCCTTTGCTACTGTAACAAAATACAGTGTTTCTAGGAGAATACAGTGTTACAGGAGAATCGCTTGACTTTTGAATCGCACCGATATTGATACTGTAGTGTATTGTATCAAAATAAAAAAAACACAGAAAATAATACGGCAATACTCACCATAGAATTTCACATTCAGCTGGCGCCGGCGCTGGGCCACTGCCAGTCCAGTGTTCTTGATCATCCACGTCGATAGTTGGCAACAGGACTACTACACCTGAGGCTGGAAATTGCTTAGGTACATGCAAGCTTGCTCGAAACTGCACGCGAAATCCGGCTCAGCCTTTGTGGACAGACAGCAAGGGTTGTCACTGACGGTGGGACCGTTATTGGAAGCCGGTGCTGGTGCATTGCTTGGTAGCGACTGTCGTTTCTTAGTTGGTTTTAACATGACCTTTCGCCTTTTGCCGTCTGCATGATCATAGATTCAGAAAAAAGCCGGTGATACACACCAATACCCTCCAATAAATTGTGGCTCAATACGATAAAAACAGGGATCGCTACATAACCTTTTCCTTATTGCACGCTTCCACGCATGAGGAGCTGGCGAAAATTTGTAAAAGTCATAGTTTTCGATAAAATACTGATAAATTTGAACAACTGTTGCCATCTTTTCATCTGTTGCATTAATCGCGGCCCATGTCAAATACACGTAACTTCTGTCTGGTTTTTGGAAAACGGGCTGCACTTGAACACTCATGGCGGCGGCTCTCTGGAGAATACTGTAACATAAACTGGTCTTTGTCTTTCTTTAATATGAAAAGCCTAAATTGATACATTAATGCAACCTCTTCCTTCAGTCTCAAGGCCAATTTACAATGGCACACTGTGGTATCTTTTTTAAACGAAACACCTGCAAGTCGACACATTACTGAAGCGCATGTGCATTACAATTCATGAATATCTGCCATCTGGCGTACACGCAAAGAATTGCAACCTATTAAATCCGAACCATTCTCAATAAACGCATCAACCGTGCGTCAACAGCACATGACCCGCGCATGACCTGTGGCTGAGAACGCAAAATGAATTCGGCATGCTCCCGGTAAAGTGTGTCGCATTCCAGAAAAAAGCCAGGGAAAAACCGGCGATGTGTTAGAATAAAATGAGCCACAGCAGTAGTAGTGTGTTGGATGGTTGTTGGTTTGATATTGTTAAGTTTATTGAGGACATCTGTGGTATCTTGTATGAAGCTTTTGGTGTTTGTGACAATTGGTTTTAGGATATTCTCCCCTAGGCCTGATATTTGCTCAGGGATTGTATCCATACCTGTTATAATTGGTCTTTCAGGGTTTCCTGGTTTGTTGATTTTGGGAAGCATGTAGAAGATACCAACTCCTGAGTTGTTGGGTAGTAGTTGCTCCAATTCTGGTTGCAGGTGATTAGGGAATGATTTGATGAGATTCCCGAGTTGCTTTGTACATTTCTAAGTTAGATCATGGATCAGTTTCTTGTAGTAAATATTGTCTGTGAGTTGTCTGTTACCTTTTTCAATGTATTTATTTGTGTCTCTAACCAGTACTGCACCTCCTTTATCTGCTGGTGTGATGGTGATGTTGTGGTTGGTTTGCAGTTCCTTGATTGCAGATCTCTCCATGGGGGAAAGGTTGTACCTAATTTATTTCTGCGGTGCTGTTTCTAGTGAGGAAACTCGCAATCTGAAGCTCTCTATGTTGGAATGGATTCAAGAATTGCATTGACTATATCCTGGCTAAACAAGAGACGTGATTGAAGACTGCACTGTCCTTAACTGTTTTGACATTAAAAGTGATCACCAATTTGTTTGCTGCAAATTACATATTAATTTGAAGATAGAAAAAGGAAAGCTAAATTAAAAAAAAGATATAAAAACAATCAACATTAAGAACCCCGAGAATAACAGCAGTGAATTCCAACTAATGCTTTCAAAATGTTTCAGCTTGCTCGCTATGCATGCAGATACTTTGGTAAGCAATTATAAAAAATTATGAAGATAATAGCAAAAAGTGCAAAGTTAACTGGAGGAATAACTAACAAAAAAACTGGATAAGAAAATAGCAGATGAAATTAAGCAGTTATTGAGGAAATTACAAGAAATTAAGCAGTCCTAAGAACAAGAACAAAGATTTAATTTACTGAGCTGTGCAAGACAGTCCACAAATAGATATCTAAGGATGTAAGAACATTTAGATGTGATATGTTAAAGAAGACTAACAAATATAAAGAAAAGTTTAACGAAGATAAAACAGAGACTTATGATTGGGATGAAACAAACCATTACCCTCAAACAAAATGAAAAATCAACAGTAAAAGACTGAGCACTTGATGAAATAGACAAAGAAGCATGTCTCATAGTTTATGTAGGTATTGATGCGAATCTGATTCCCATTGTGGGGGTGGGAGAATGATTGACCGGTCTGCATGTAAGTGCAGTTGATGCAACCATGGCATTTGAAGACCCCAGGTTTTCTATGAAGACATGATGTGATTGGTGTATACTTTGCGACTGTATCTGCTTGTGTCAAAGCATCCCTCAGATTCCGGCCTCGTCGGTAGCACAGTCGTGGCGGCGTTTGGCAGATATCGCCTATCTTTGAATCATTTGCCAAGATATTCCAATTTTTACGAATGCTGTATCTGATAAGGCTCGAGGAAGTAGTATAAGTACTACTGATGTTGATCTGTTTGTCTGCAGTATTATGTACGCGGGGCAAAAGGAGGGATCCTCTGTCCATTGTCCGTGCCTTGGCCAGGGCATCGTCTACAACGATTATACGGTATCCCCTGTCAAGGAACCGTTGAGCCATTTCCCGTAGCGAATCTTCCACTGCCATGGGGTCGCTGGTAATTCTCTTGACTCTTGCATCTGTAAGTACGGAAGACCACGTTTCAATACGACAGGGTGATGGCTTGTTGCAAAGAGTAATGTATTCTTGTCTGTAGGTTTTTGGAAGATCTTTGTTGCAAGCTTTCCATCTTTCTTATAAACCACCGTATCAAGAAATGTGATACTCGATATGCGGTGGTTAGCCGTGAATCGAATCATAGATGGAATCAGATTCAAATATGAGATAAACTTTAGAAGCTCCTTCTCCTGCCCTCCCCAAATAAGGAATACATCATCAATATAGCGTGTGTAATGGAGGATGTTTTCTGCAAAAGGGGCACAGGTTGGCATAGGAGGGTGCCATGTTTGAGCCCATGGCTGTCCCCATCATCTGAAGGTAGAAACCTTGTTCAAACCTGAAAAAGTTCTTGTGTAAAATAACTGAGATGAGAATAAGTATGAATTCAGTGGGGGGACCATCGTGTCCTGAGAGGTGAGAGTAGTGTTCACGAATAGCCTCCATGCCCTCCATATGCGGGATGTTGGTATAGAGGCTCAAGACATCCATCATCACCAGTAGTTTGTCCGTGATATCAAACATAATAGTGTCCAGTTTGTTGATGAAATCTGTGGTATCCTTCACGTAAGATACCATTTTGGCCACCATTGGTTGTAACAGAAAGTCCACATACTGGGATATCGGCTGGCAAAGAGAGCCCCTACCTGAAATTATTGGTCTGTCCGGCGGGTTGGTGGTGGATTTGTGCATTTTGGGGAGGACATCGATAACTGCCACCAATGGATATTGTTGTGTCAAAAAAGTGCCGGCCTCCTCAGAAATCCAATTGTTACTGAATCCGAGTTGGATAATGGAGTCAATTTCTTTTTTAAATGCTGACGTTGGGTCCGCCTTCAAGTTCTTATAATGTTTAGTGTCACTGAGTTGTTTCAAAATCTCTGCCCTATAATCAGGACCACAATGCCACCTCCCTTGTCGGCAGGTTTTATGATGATGCCTTTATTGTCCTGCAGGGTCTTGATGGCTTGTCTTTCTTCTATGGATAGGTTAGAGAAACTTCTTTTCTGATTTTTAATGTGTTTTCTTGTGTCGTTGCCCAGGAGTCCCATGAAAGTTGAGATGCTGTGGTTAATTATCGGGGGATCGAAATTACTTCTTGCCTTGAACTTATTCTCAACTTGGGTCATCTGGTTGGGGTTGAGATGTCCTTCCCCAGACCTGGCGAAGAAATCTTTCAGGCTTACCTGGCGATCCAGCTTATACATATCTATCGCCCACTTAATTGGATCTTGCGTGTTGGTCGGTACATAAGAAAGTCCCTTTTGCAGGACACTTGTTTCAGCAGCTGTGAGCTGGTGTGAGGACCAATTGAAAATCACCTCCTTCTCGGGCGCCCTCTCCCCTTCTTGCTCTCTCGCTCCAGGTACCTTGTGTTTCCCGCTGCCTCGTCTGAGCGCTCGCCCATGTCTGAATCTAGAATGGGTGGTTTGTGAGGTCTGCCTGTCCCTGCTACTAAAATAGGCTCAGTTTGTGTGGTTTCTGGAGCATCTGACGCGTCCGTATCGCTCGTATTGTAGCCAATGCCTGTGGCAGGTGTCCTCTTTGAGTCAGAATAATTTCTCCTCTGTCCACCTCTCCCAGATCCTGGTTCACCTGGCCAAGGAGCCATCTATAAACTCTTTTGTCCTTGTAATCACTGGTCACCAGCTTCAGTTTATCACGCTTGTATTTGGTAAGGCTATCCCGGTAGTTGTCAATGGTGGTTTGTATTTTATTTGTCCAATCTGTAGATGTATCAGCTGCCAGTGTGTGTCCGTGTCTGTCGGTGATCACCTGTATCTCTTTTTTGAGACGCACAATCTCTTTACTGGATTGCTCCACCTCAAGAATCATTAAGTCAAAGGAGAATTTATTGAGGATCCCCACCCACCTGTTACAAAATTCGATATCAGTGCGGCCAATGGTCGGTTGATTTTTAATGCAGAAGCCCCTGGGGATGAGTTTCTCTCTGTGGTACTGTGACAAAGTTACCACATGCATGTAATGGTCCACCTCCCTTTTCTGTAGTTTAATAAGATCATTGAAGATATCTGATGGTTTCTCTGGACCCAATGCTGCTTCAATACTCAGTGAACCTGATTTGAGCAATTTCAGCCTCACTGTTACTGACACTGTCAGAACTGGTAGAAAAAATCCCAGAGATGTCCGTGAAATCTTCCATAGCTTGTAGTCACTAAGTAATGAATTACAATAATATAGTAAAAGTGTAATGGTGAGGGTGGTTCCCTAATGCATAAAGTGTCCACAACACATATTCAATTGGGTGCAAATCTCATATCATCATGAATAATCACTGCCGGCAGGAAGGCACTCGCATATGTAGTTAAGGTAGATGCTTGTCCCATAAATAAGAATAGGTAAAGACTCCTTACCAGGTAGACCTCGTTTCCCAGGACCCAACAGCAAGGAAGAGACAGCATATACTGTAATCCAATATCCAAAATGTATTGAAAAGAACTGGTACAATCACCAACGTTTCGGTCCTCCAAAGAGGACCTTTCTCAAGGGAGTGCTCAAGACACAGTGACCACCATAAACTGATATATACCCACCACCTAAACACAATGAAATACCTTTACTGATTGACAAAAAGCCAGCGAAGCTGAGCAGCTGCTGGAGACTCAGCCTTGATTGCAGCTGACATCACGTCAGCATCCATGGTGAGCGGAGAAACAGCTGATCCTTGTACAGGCTGCTGTGAGTGTCTCTCGTAGCCAGGGTGATCAGTGTAATGTTTATCTTCTCTGTGCGCATGCGTAGCACCCGAGAATCGGCTGATAGCGTGGCTGCAGGAATGGCAAGCAACGGCAACGCTGGAGACACAAGTAGGGAGTGAATATAGTAGCAGGAGGAAACAGATGTTGCTGATACATGAGGCAGTGTTGAATTTGAACCACTGCGCATGACCGGGACTCTAATATGGTATATGCACCTTTAAATGTCTCCTATAAATAAACGGACACACAGGGACTTCTTTATTCAATTTACCCCTGAGGAAGGAGGTAGCAGCTTCCGAAACGCGTTGGGTGGTCCCCGTTACCCCTACGTTGCCATCAGCTGCCGATACCCACTGCCAGCCCTGCCGTGTGGCTTTGAGATACAAAGCATCTTTTGAATTTGCCGCCTTTGGAGCATACGCGACCGCGAGGAGCAGGGGATTTGGAGGCACCAGCTACACTGTGTCGGGCGCCTCTGCGCATGCCCGCACTGTTTCACCAACAAACAGTGATTTCCAGCCCCTGCCACAGCGTGGAAGAACGCGGTTGCCCTTACTGACATCTACACGCGGCGCCTACCTGCAATTCATCCAGGAGCTGTGCCAGCCAATGTGAGAGGGGATACTCTCTGATATATCCACTGCGGTTATTTCTCTTGGCTTCGGTAAGCGGGCAATTCGGCTGATATCGATTGGGACCTTCATTTGTTTATTTGTGCTTAATTGTACTGTATGTTTTTTATAATATTAAATGCATCTCTTTTAGTCTAGTGTGTGGTTCAGCAACATTGCAATTGTTTGTTTGTTTGTTTGTTTGTTTGTTTGTCTATTTGTTTGGTTAAGTCTTTACAGTATTACACTATGTATTTCTTTTTCTTTTTTCATGTTTGATTTACGCCGGCTGAGATCTTCTCCTCATCACAACTGGTTGTATATTTAATTTATTTATTTATTTTAATGTCCATGTGTTTAGCGCCATTGATTCCCATTTAGCACCATTACTATTGTCTGACCAGGGGTCAGAGGTGTATCTAGACTGCTACACTTTTTATACTCATTTTGAGAGCATATGCTTTGACCAATATTATTGTTAGCGCTACCTATTGTTTTTATTAAGGAGGAAACAGAGAGACAGCAAGGAGAGTAGGAAGGAGATTGATGAGATGACCATGTATAGGCATATCATTTTGTTTGGTCAGTGGTTGATTACCGTTATCTCTATTTGCTACACTCTTAATCTTCAACAGCAACTCTGGACTCATGCTTTTAGACTATTTCAGAATATCTTTTGGGCAATGCCTTACTATATGTGTAGTGACACTGCATTATTTGTGTCCCATATCACTTATTTATAAACCCCATTGGTTCTAAATGTATCAACTTGTGCCATTATTTATATGGTGTGCACTATCCCCAATTAAGACCTTTGGAGCTGTGTTTGTGGGCTTTACTGATACATATTGCAATTTGTTTTACACACTGTTAGCTATTGCATGCCCAATACTTGATGGATTCAGCGCATAAGTAATTCCATACAGCCACGTCATCCTTGTATATATATTTTTTTATCCCTACACGATTCTCTGCACTATTTTGGTGAGCACATTAGGTGTTCCACGTTAATTGCTTTCCTGCCAGCCATTCTGCCCATCAGACTGTTCGCGCGAACAGTTAATTCACATATATATTAATATATATATAAATAAAACAACTGTAAATATTACTGTATGTTCATTTGCATGTCTTAGACATGTCTGCAACCCTGTCTTTCCCCATTATCGCCCAGCATACAGCGCTTCCACTGCAGCAAGGGATTCTGGGAAATGACATGCAAATAAGCACTCAGTGCCACCTTTTGTCTCAAGCTCGTATTACACAAGCAAATTCTCAAGCCAATGCATGCTGTTTTAAACACAGCTCTTAGACAGCGGCTTGGATGAGATGCAAATCCATTAAACCCACTCACAGACATGTTTCAACCTTGATGGGTATCATCAGTGTGAGGTTGGTCTTAATAGCTAAGCAGGTTTGAGACTAGACTAGGTAATCACCACTATTATTAAAGTTATGGTGGGTAAAAAAAAGTGCTAAAAACCCTCCACAGTAAAGCATAAAGCAACTGTAAATATTACTGTATGTTCATTTGCATGTTTTAGACAGGTCTGCAACCCTGTCTTTCCCCATTATCGCCCAGCATACAGCGCTTCCACTGCAGCAAGGGATTCTGGGAAATGACATGCAAATAAGCACTCAGTGCCACCTTTTGTCTCAAGCTCGTATTACACAAGCAAATCCTCAAGCCAATGCATGCTGTTTTAAACACAGCTTTTAGACAGAGGCTGGGATGAGATGCAAAGCCATTAAACCCACTCACAGACATGTTTCAACCTTGATGGGTATCATCAGTGTGAGGTTGGTCTTAATGGCTAAGCAGCCATTAAGCTATATATATATATATATATATATATATATATATATATATATATATATATATATATATATATATATATTAGAGAAAAAGAGAAAAGAAGCGCCCGATCCTTGTGTAAAATCAGATGAACAAAGTTTTAATATCTCATGGACAAGACAAATGCACACTTACAATTTGTCTGATAAAATAAAGCATGTTATGGGACCTGCCCATGCACCAACTGAGGACTCCTCGGTCTCTTCTTTGTGTGTGAGTGTCAGTATTGGCTCCAAAAAGCCTGATGAAATCCGCAGAGTCGGAAGAAACGCGTAGGGATATCTGGCAGTGAGCCTACAGTGACAGGGCAGCTCTCAGCACCAGCGTGAGGAGGCAAGGACTTGCCTGAAGATTTTTTTCCGGTTTCAAGTGTGAGAAGAAAGGCTAAATGGCAGCTGCATGTGGAGATTGAGTGCTCACAAACACTAAGGATTACTCCCCTGGAGACAGCAGCTGACAGCAACATCCTTTTTGGAGCCAATACTGACACTCACACACAAAGAAGAGACCGAGGAGTCCTCAGTTGGTGCATGGGCAGGTCCCATAACATGCTTTATTTTATCAGACAAATTGTAAGTGTGCATTTGTCTTGTCCATGAGATATTAAAACTTTGTTCATCTGATTTTACACAAGGATCGGGCGCTTCTTTTCTCTTTTTCTCTAATAGGTACTGTGGGAGTTCGGTGAGCCCAAGAAGAAGCAGCCTGGACCTTTTGCAAATCAACTTATCATGGACACATGTGGACTTAAGTATTTTTAATATTCACTGCATCTATAGGTTCATAATCGTGTATTGAATTTTTCATTGCCTATCACATGAACCCATTTTTTATATTTGCATTTTTTAGTTAAGTCCCAGTGACACTCAGTGTCATTTTTACCCACATCAATTGGCAATATCTTTTTTATTGCTTTTTTATTTTATTTTTATTTTTATATGTTATGCACACTTCTTTTTTGCTTTTGTGTTTTTATCCAATAGTCACTTTTAGTTTTTCCTGCCATAATACATTTAGTTATTTTCACACCACTGTTTATTGGGCATATTTGCCTGGTGCAATTTCTTGCCACATCTATCAGGGCTGCAGCAATTTAGGTATAGTGTGTAAAGGGCGCTGTCTATATTTTCTGTCACATATATATATATATATATATATATATATATATATATATATATATATATATATATGTGTGTGTGTGTGTGTGTGTGTAAAGTCCTCTCTGTTTAATCTTCAGTTACAGAAGGAGTGCTGGACGATATATTGCAGTCTACACACCACTGAAGGGGTTAACACAGGACCACTCAAATGATTCTCACATAGATACTCTTTCTATCTCTTTTAATGTCACCGCTATCCAGAGAAATGGGAACAGGATTGAACTATAGAACAGAGAGGGGTAGGAACCAGTAGCTGCATTCTTTTTGGCCCAGGGAACTTGGGGTCTGCATCAATACCTGTGGTCACCAATAAAGTAGCCCTGGTTTAAAGGATTTAAAACACATATATTGAATCAGTGCTCTACTATACAAAGGTGATTCATTTATTAAAGTCTCCTTGCAAATTATGCCTAACAGTATCCAATCATTACATACATGTACTGTGCTGTAATTGCGTGCTCTGCATGCCAGTGGCTTCTTAATTCTTTATAAATACTATTATATATCAAACCTATTATAAGGGAGGATGTTTATGAAGGGAAGGATGAAAATGTAGAGACTTTGTGGATAGAAATTAGCAGTAGAAGTAAAAGTATAAAGAAAATGTTTGTAGGGATATGCTATAAACCATCAAATATCTGTGAGATTGAGGAACCTAAAATACTTTTGCATATGGAGAAGGCATCAAAACTAGGTCATGTTTGCATAATGGGTGATTTTAATTATCCAGACAGACTGGGGCAATGAGGTTAGCATTACAACAAAAGAAAACAGGTTTTTGGGGGTGCTTAAAGACAATTATATGACCCAAATTATTGATGAAATCAACCAGGAGAGGGGCAATACTGTATTTGGTACTATCAAACAAGTTAGAAGTAATAGCAAATATTAAAGTCCTGGAACATTTGGGAAACAGTGATCATAACATGGTCTCATTTGAAATAAATTATCAAAAAAACGATTACTTGGGTTCAACAAAGACCTTAAACTTTAGAAAGGCAGATTTTAATAAACTGAGGTCAAATCTACAAGTAATACACTGGGATGATATTTTTGCAGGGGAAAGAGTAGCCTTTAAAACATTGTTAGAAAAGCAGACTTATCACCTTGGGTAATAAGTATTAAAGAAATACGTCTAAACCAATGTGGCTAAATAAACAGGTAGGGGAGGAAATGGAAAGAAGAGGCAGGCAAAGTTTAGATTTTTTAAGTCACAAGGGACGGAGGCATCAAATCAGAATTATAAGGAATCTACTGTAATAATTTTTTTAAGGGGGCAATCAAATTACAGTAGCAAAAATGGATAATGAAAAAAGGGATTGCAATAAAAAGTAAGATCAACCCTAAAAAGTTCTTTGGTACCTTAATAACAAAAAAATGAGAAAAGAAAATATAGGACCGTGAGTGTGACTCAGTGTGAGATGGCAGACAGATTATTGGAGATAAGGAAAAAGCAGAGGTATTAAACAAATTCTTTGCCTCTGTGTTTACCAGGGAAGAATCAATTTTAATTGTAGTGCCGCAGGAGGAAGCCACAACCTCCATATTATTGAACAATTGGTTAACTGAGGAAGAAGTTCATAAGCGGCTTGAAAAACTGAAAGTAAACAAAGCACCTGGACCCAATGACATACAGTAAATCCAAGAGTTCAAGGAGTTAAGCTCAGTAATAGCCAAACCATTACATTTAATATTCAAGGACTCCATTTCCACAGGCTCAGTACCACAAGATTGGCGTAAAGCAGATGTGGTGCCTATATTTAAAAAGGGAGCTAGATCACAACTGGGGAATTACATACCTGTAAGACTGACTTCAATAGTGGGGAAACTACTTGAAGGTTTAATACGGGATAATATTCTGGAACACCTAATGGAAAACAAAATTATTAGTAATAGTCAGCATGGATTTCTGAGGGATAGATTATGCCAAACTAACCTTATTTGTTTCTTTGAGGAGGTACATAGGAATTTAGACCAGGATAAGGCAGTTGTTGTGGTCTACGTAGATTTTGCAAAGGCTTTTCATACGTTCCACACAAGAGGTTGGTGTACAAATTAAAGCAAATTGGACTCAGTACAAATATATGAACCTGGATTGAAAACTGGTTGAAGGACAGACAACAGAGGGTTGTCATAAATTGAACTTTTCAGGTTGGGCTAAGGTCATGAGTGGAGTACCTCAGGGATCGGTACTGTGACCCCTGCTTTTTAACTTGTTTATTAATGACCTTGAGTTTGGCATCGAGAGCAAAGTCTCCATCCTTGCTGATGATACTAAATTGTGTAAGGTACAGCACCGACAAAGTTTATTGCAGCAAAAACCGCCCGGCAGGATGCGTGGCGGCAGCGTGGAGTAGCGTTGACAAGCGGCTCGTTCGCGTGACGTCGGTGACGTCACAGTCACGTGAGCGCCCGGCTTCCCCGGCTTCCCCGGCTTCCCCGGCTTCCCCGACTCCCCTGAAGGTTTGAAGTGAGGTAAGCGGGGGAGCGGGGAAGCAGAGGGGCACAGCAGGCACAGCTAGGGGGTCGGGAAGGTATGTAAATTGCGCGCGGATTGTAGGGGGGGGGAACGGAGGGGACGCGGCTGGATGCGGCTGATGTGCTGACTTTCCTCAGCACCAGCCGGAGTAAATCCCGGTGAACCGGCGGCATTTGCTGCAATAAACTTTGTCGGTGCTGTAGTAGAATCAGAGCAGGATATAATTTCTCTCCAAAAGGACTTGGAGATACTGGAAGCTTGGGCAGGTAAATGGCAGATGAGGTTTAATCAGATAAATGTAAGGTTATGCATTTGGGAAGCAAGAATAAACAGGCGACTTACAAATTAGAAAAAAGCGCACAACGCTCATAGTGTAGTATATCAAAAATAAATATATTATTAGTGACAAGGACAGGAGTTCAGAGAGAAACATACCAACCCGCACCACAGGGCGGTCCGGTTTTGTGGGGCCGAGCATACTGTCACGGTTGTGCTCGCCACAAACCTGGGTCGGACCGTGTGGCTGAAGTGAGGTTGTATAAGCACCAACCTTAGACCGCGCAGGCTGATCCGGATTGCGCAGTTCGTAGTCGTACGTAGCAGGGTCGGGACTGGAGAAGGTAGCATCATCAGTGGACAAGCCATGGTCAGGACAGGAGAGATAAGGGTAACCGTTATTCAAGCAGGACTTCGGCAACAGGTAATCAGAAGTTCCCCGCTTCAGCTTCGGAGCGTGAGCGCGGGGGCGTGGGTTCTGCGCGTGCGGCGACCATGGCCCATGGTACTGCTCTCAGGAAGGGATAGGCAGACCGGAGTGGGCACACCGCCAGGCAGCACTGGTAAACCAGTGCTTCAGCGCAAGAGTCCAGAGCGGGCCTGTGCCAGGAGAGAGAGAGCTACAGACCTCAGGACTCGTAGACCGGCCTCTACTAGGGAGGGACAGCCCGCCTCAGGAAACTGGAAGCTGAAGTACGCACTGGAGAATCCTCCGCTTCAGCACAGGAAACCCGGACACGGCCTCTGCAATGGAGAATGAGCAGCAGGCCCCAGGAACCAGTAGATAGGCTCTGCAGTAGAAGGATAGCAGGCCTCAGGAAACAGGGATCTGAAGTTAACATGAAGAGTACTCCGCTTCAGCACAGGAACAGGCCACTGCATGAGACTAGCGGCCTGCCTCAGGATACACAGGATAATCAGGAAATACAGGCCCCTGCATGAAGACTAGCAGCAGGCCTCAGTAACTAGGGATTAACAACTAGAGAGGTTAATACATACACAGACAAGCCAAGGGCTTGTGGCAGAACACTTGTGACATCCAGGATGGACTATGCTCAGCAGGGAGCATTGTGGGAAGGCTGTCTTTAAAGGTCAGTGTACCAATAGCAGAAGGGGCGTGTGACTGCATTGCTTTAATGAGTGAACCCAGGGTGAAGCTGCAGTAAATATCAGGAGCAGTGTCCCATTGCTGCACAGGTCTGTAATTTATTTATTTATAAAATATTTTTACCAGGAAGTAATACATTGAGAGTTACCTCTCGTTTTCAAGTATGTCCTGGGC
This sequence comes from Ascaphus truei, assembly GCF_040206685.1. Classification (NCBI taxonomy): domain Eukaryota; kingdom Metazoa; phylum Chordata; class Amphibia; order Anura; family Ascaphidae; genus Ascaphus; species Ascaphus truei. The sequence goes on from NC_134484.1 coordinate 70,356,347, forward strand.
ACAGAGTAAAACAAATAATACATGGTTACGAGTACAGTTACATAAATGAGCAGGGTATACATTATATAAGTAAGGCAAGGCAAACAGTAAACTGAGGTGTGGATACCTTACAAAGGATAGGTAATCTGCGTACATCAAGGAGAAGTTAAAACAGCATGTCATGGGACAAAATTACCCATACGCCACACCACACAAGGATCTGGAACATCACGGATCAGCAACCATCTGTTTCCACAGTTCAGGACAGTCCACGAGTCGCTGCTGTAACAGTTTTCTGGTCCACAGATGAGGTGTACCACGTGGAGTTAGTCTCCAGTGTTGGAGACACGCCGGGAATGACTGAGTCTGCTTAAGGGGACTCTGAGTCTGGGACTTACTACATCTTATTGCCCTTACCGCACCTCATCTGTGGACCAGAAAACTGTTACAGCAGCGACTCGTGGACTGCTCTGAACTGTGGAAACAGATGGTTGCTGATCCGTGATGTTCCAGATCCTTGTTTGGTGGGGCGTATGGGTAATTTTGTCCCATGACATGCTGTTTTATCTTCTCCTTGATGTACGCAGATTACCTATCCTTGTCACTAATAATATATTTATTTATTATATACTACACTATGAGCATTGTGCGCTGTTTTCTTTTGTTTTTTTCTGTTCTAGCTCTTGGTGATGTCGAGCCACCCCTACTTACAGCTGCAGACGCTCTCTTGTTCAATGAAGTTCACGTATATTTATATTTGTATATACTTTACATACACTTTTCATTTGCACTCTAATATACATACTTAGTGCACTGTCACGATTTATTAATATTTATGGTTGCGCACTTATATCTTTTTGGACTTACAAATGAAATGGGGATAAATTGGGGGAATCCTTGATGGAGAAGGATTTAAGAGTGCTTGTAGACAACAGGCTTAGCAATAGTGCCCAAAGTCATACAGTAGATGCAAAGGCAAACAAGATCTTATCTTGCATTAAACGGCCAATGGATGAAAGGGAAGTAAACATAATTATGCTCCTTTACAAAGCATTAGTAAGACCACACCTTGAATATGGAGTGCAATTTTGGTCACCACTCCTTAGAAAATACATTATGGAACTAGAGAGAGTCCAGAGAAGAGCCACAAATTAATAAAGGGGATGGACAATCTAACTTGTGAGGAGAGGCTAATTAAATTAGATTTATTTACATGAGAAATTAGGCGTCTAAGAGGGGATATGATAACTATATACAAATATATTAGGGGACCGTACAAGGAGCTTTCGAAAGAACTATTCATCCCAAGGGAAGTACAAAGGACTTGGGGGCATCTCTTAAGGTTGGAGGAAAGGAGATTTCACCAGCAACAAAGGAAAGAGTTCTTTACAGTTAAAATGTGGAATTCATTACCCTTGGAGACTGTGATGGCAGATACAATAGATTTGTTCAAAAAAAGGTTGGACATCTTTTTAGATAGGAAAGGTATACATGGATACAAATAAGTAAACATGAGAAGAATGTTGATCCAGGGAATAATTCGATTGCCAATTCTTGGAGTCAGGAAGGAATTTATTTTTCCCCTTATGAGATTTAATTGGATGATATGACACTGGGGTTTTTTTATTTGCCTTCCTCTGGATCAATAAGTAAGTATAGATATAGGACAAATTATCGGTTGCCTAAATTTAGCATAGGTTGAACTTGATGGACTTTATATATCATGTATATCTTTTTTCAACCTCATCTACTATGTAACTATGTAACTATGTAAATGACCAAAGCAGAATATGGTTTATATTGCTTTGGATCTCCTTCAAATCAGCAATTAAGTTGAAGTCCTTCTAAATAGTAGGAAAAAAAACAATGGTAATTATTTTAAATAGTTGGAATAGTGGCACACCATTATTTAAAGAAAATTAATCAATATTTCCCTCCCTGGTGCTCACCCTCTGATGCTGCGTCTCAAGGCTGGATCCAAGTAAATATGAGAATGTACGGTCTGAGGAAAGTACTAGCTTTTTCTTAAACGTCACGTTATGCTTGTACCTGCTCTGATGTCTTAAATATAGAGCAAGCTACTTTACAGAAAGGCTCCTGTGTGCTTCTTCCACAATCAATCCTTCTCAATGGTAATTATTGAATACATAGAAATTAAAAATAGAATACCTATGGGAAATGTGAGAAAAGAGATGGAATATACCGTATTTCCTCGATTGTAAGACGCCTTCGATTGTAAGACGCACCAGAGATTTGGCCCTTACAATCAAGGAAAATTACTTTTTCACTTACCATGTTTCAGGAGAGGTCCCATGTCTGCAGAGGATGAAGCTGGCGGCGGCGGCAGCAGGAGAGGTCCCACGTCTGCAGATGGTTGAAGATGGACAGCGGGTTGGTGTGCGGAAGCAGGACAGGTCCCAAGTCTGCAGGTGAATGAAGATACGAAGACAGCGTGCGTGCGGCGGCAGGAGATCATAATAGTAGGAGAGCTGAGCAGGAGCAGAGCGGCATAGGGGAATGGCTTGGGAGGTGCACACTAACACCGGAAGTCAGACACCGGTCAACTTCCGGTGTTACAGTGTGCTCCTCCCAAGCCGTTTCCCTATTCCGCTCTGCTCCTGCTCAGCTCTCCTGCTATTATGATCTATTCGCAGCCTCCACCACTGCATGCCCGCTGTCTCCTGTCTCCTTATCTTCATTCACCTGCAGACTTGGAACCTGTATGGCTGCCACCGCACTCTCGCCCGCTGTCCATCTTCAACCATCTGCAGATTTGGGACCTCTCCTGCCGCTGCCGCACACTTCATCCTCCGCCGACATGGGACCTCTCCTGAAACATGTTAAGTGAGAAGAGGGGGTTAGTACTGTAGACACTTTTTTTAATACATCGATTCTAAGACGCACCCCGATTTCAGACATGTGAAGATCGGAAAAAAGGTGCGTCTTAGAATCGAGGAAATAGGGTATATGAAAAGAATAATAATAATAATAATAATATCATTAATATCAATAATAATAATAATAATAATAATAATGGGAATAAGCACAAGAGGATGTTGCACACATTCAAAGGTGCAACTCCAAAACACATCTCAAATAGTCAAATATAATACAAGAACAATAAGAAGTGGACCAACCATCCAGGTAATATAAAAAATGGACAAAAGCTCATACTCTATTTACTATGTGGTTCTACTACATATGATATCTTCTTGCTCCTGAAGAAACCAGTGCAGTGTCTTATTGCATAGCACTGGTTAGTAAATATGGGCCATATTTTATTTCTCACAGTAACCAATAAATGGGTACATTTATTTTTCCATGTGTACCTGATGGGCCTGAGTATTTTTCTCTACAAAAAAATTGTACTTACAATTAATATGTAAGTGTTCCTTATCTTTCCCTCTGGGTTTGAGAATGCTGAATCAAAGAAAAAATAGTTTGCTTCAATTTAATATTAGTACTTCTAGAAACAAGCACAAACTTACAAAAAGAAAACAAATCACTGGCTTTCTTTAACAAGTGAATCAATAATTTATCCCTGGAACACATCTCAGGGGTTTATGTTGCTACACTTGGGGTTGCTCTATTATAGGGCCATCCACTTATCAAATTGGTTAATGACATTGTACAGTACTACTGCTCTAACCCATTTTTTGTCAGAGAGGCTTTTAACACATTAAAGAGCAAAGGGGTTCATTTTATTTAGATTTTTCTTAGAAATGTCTTTTATTTACTGATGGGGTATTTATTTGTTTTGTCTATTTGCAAGTGCGTTTTTAAGGAAACATTTGTTTAATAGCTATTGTACCAACAATTATATCAAGTGTGGAGAGAGTCAAAATGAGAAACATATTTTTTTTTCTGCAAGAACGTCTGTATTTTCCAATTTCTTTTATACCAAACCGAAAGGGAGTTGTTCAAAACAATTATGTTTGATCAACACACTGACAATTGCTTCACTGTTGAGCATTGCAGAGCATTGCATGCTTACTCATGCTGCCTGTCAATAAGAATACTAGTAATCTGGACAGACCACCCTCTCGAGGGGTAAATGGTGGTTATGTCTCCAGAATAGTTCTGGCATAGATTTCTATTGCAACCAGAACCAGCTGTATCAGATTGTTCCATTATGTGGAGGGGAGAGTACAGCTTGTGAAGCTGACTGCTTTCCATTAGTGATTGAGCAGAGACCAAGACTGACTCAAGGCTCTATCCCACAGGTTTCAGAAAATGCAGCTTTGGTTCATTTTTTTTTTTGTTCTTCTTTTCAAATTCTTAGGTGACTGGTTCAAAATAAAGTATTAATTTACTTAAAGTTAATTGCATGAAGACCTAACAGCAAAACTTTCTCTTAAGTTTCCTGACCTTGACCTATGGTAAATGTTATAACAAAATTTAAGATTGGGTTTCATAAAGGCAGGTTTTTTTTTTTACGCAAAACATACCTTTTGAAACGGAGGAAGAGCTTGCTGATAAATGTTTCAACACCGTAGTCTATTAAAACAAGTTATTTCTGCTGTTTACTATGTGGTTAGACCATGATGAAAAGCAGATCTTCACAAATACATTTTTGTGCAAATTCCTTACCTTTCTGTTTACAAAAGAAAGTGAAGTACCTTTCAGTGGTATTTGTCACAGAGCACTAGCAGTCAACAATACACATTGTCAATTGCATAAGGTTTCACTTCCTAATTAACTTTGCTAGATGCATAATATCTGTCTAAAAACACAACGTTCTCACATTTAACCTCCTGCCACTCCATTCTATTCAGTAGGAGTCACCTGACTATGACCACTTACAAAAACAAAGCACTGAAGTAGGGTCTGCCCAATCCAACACATAAAAGGTGTAATATGAGATATCTCACTATGTGACAAATTACTTATCATCTTCGGAACCCTTTTTAAAGGATTATCAAGTTGTAAACAGTCTACCAAATATTATTATCAGTTACAATAAAATAGCACACAAGCCTATGTTTTGATGGTATACTAATGGAATATTTATTTATTTATATTTATGTAGAAAATGTTTTACCAGGAAGTAATACAGTACATTGAGAGTGACCTTTCGTTTTCAAGTATGTCCTGGGCACAGAGTTATGATGACAAATAATACATGGTTACAAATACATAGTTACATAAGTGAGCAGGTATACATTATATACAAGATATTGCGTGCACAGAATAATGTTAATTAAATAGCTACATATCTATCTATCTATCTATCTATGTATCTATCTATCTATCTATCTATCTATCTATCTATCTATCTATCTATCTATCTATCTATCTATCTATCTATCTATCTATCTATCTATCTATATGTAGAAATAGATGATAGATAGATAGATAGATAGATAGATAGATAGATAGATAGATAGATAGATAGATAGATAGATAGATGTTGCAGATACTGTATACATTCAAAGCTGTTCTTTGTGTTTTTCTACCTATAAATATATATCAGGAGTTTTTGCTACTCTATATTTTAACAACATTCATTTTATTTGATTAAAAAACACGCGGTCAATATGTTGACTGTATCTCCTTTAAGTTTCTCTTATGCTTGAAAAGGCCAAGAAAAAAGTAAAATACATTCTTATATTGTACCCTAAAGGTTCCTGGATTAGATACGTGAAGTGCCTTTTTTAACAATAACATTTCATAGCCAGATTATAATACTGCTCAACTATTTGCTGACTGACCTATTTTTTCTGAATACTAACCTGTGGATGTCCTGAAATAACTACTGAGCGTGAATGTTGTACAATATTGTCACATCATGGTTTAGAAATAGATCAGTTTATAAAATGAATTGTGAAAGATTAATTTATTTCTGGTAAATAAACTTTAAATAGGAGGTAAAAAGTTCATAGCTAGTCATGTGTCCAAAGTAGCATACAGAAAAAGAAAAGAAAAGGGAGACAAAGCACTACAGAGTCAAGTGTTGAGTGATTTCTACTGACTCTTACTGCCACCCAGGTCACACAGAACACCCAGACAGGAATTCCAGCAGTGCTTATCACAATCAGATCTACTCAGGCTTGGGAAGCAGAATGTTCATCTTTTCAAAGCTCTTGCTGTTGCCAGTAGCCAGGATTAGCACACAAAGCCATTTGCTGGAAAAGGCAGTCCATTAGTGTTTACTAACAATCATTGATGATATCTATCAAACAGTGAAATTAAGGACAAAAGTAAATTAGGTCACTTAGATAAGCTGGATAGGCCTACTGAAGTCAAATCAAATTCTGTTAAGAAGACTTAGCTTTACAAGGATGATGCCTGGTTGGCTGTTCATAACATAGTCAGTGTTTTTACAGTAGAAGAGGCAATGACACTAATAACTACTAATCCTCCTCAAGGCTTCCGCGTCCCTTGCCAGGTCAGCTTTAATTGACTGTAAAAAAGTAAAACTTCCAAGGATTGTACATAACTAGAGGTTGAGTTACACAGCAAACCTTGTAAAATTAATCAAATACTAATCTCCTAAATCTTCTTCTGCAAAACTGTTGTTTAGTTTTAATAATAGTTTCTTGCAACATTTGTACAGAGGACCCTGCAGACAAACTGCATTATATCCTGTAAATGAGAATGTTTTTACGCTTTCTTTAACTTCATATTCCACTAAATGTATATTGGTTAAAAGGTACATATGCATGTAATCAGAATATAATTATTCAGATACTAGTAGTGAGTGGAAAACCCCAAAAACGTTAATATTCGTCTGTAAATATAAAAAATCTAAGTAAAATGAAATAATTGAACACAGTAAATACACAGTTATTGTATCCACTTTACTTCCCTTATACTCACAACCTTATAATAATTATGTAAGCTGCCAAATTGAGACATTGACTTCATATTAGAAAAAAATTATAAGCATTTCCTTTGCTATTACAGTTTATATTGTTACCATTATTTAATGGGAGGAATGGGCAAATATATTTAGATATGGATGAAATCCAACAAGCTTCATCATGTTTATTCCTGTTGATTATCCATTGATAAACGATGCATTTGGGAAAAAAGGAGTGACATCTTAATGTGGTGTATGTCTGCGAGACTGACTAAATATTATCTTTTCACATACTCCTCTTTGGCACAGTATAACATTTAGATGTTAGAAGAGGAATTGAAAACAGAAAGCTTGGCATAGCGTAGTTGTCTAGTCTGTCTATTCAGTATGGTGAGAAGCCAGGTACTGCGCAGATAACGATGCAGCAATTTCCAGTAGAAAAGAATGACCCCATGGGGCCAGCGATATGTGAAGTCACGTGTGCATCTAGTTGGGCCTTAGTTTGACTTTGATACTGAACATCACTGTTAAATGCTATGTAACCTTGTTTCCCCCACCCAATCTCACATAGGGTCTCCTAGGGGAAATACTACTCTGGTTACATCTCAAAATGTGGTGCATACCTGCTGGTAACAGGGGGCCCTGAGCCTCCTGCATGGTGGTAAAGGGGAACAACAGGACAAACTTCTGGGATCTTGCCCAAATTCTACTCACAGGGGCAGCGCCTCCATCTTGTGCAGCCCCCAGCTTTATAGGGTGAAGTCTCTACAAAAGAACACGTCCCCCTCCTCCCAATATACTTCAGTCTCAGGCATGAGATATTTTATACAAGGTCAGGATGCTTTATTTTATCTTCCTTCTCCAGCAGCCGCAAATCACAGCGTTGAAGGTCTTCCCCTTCAGGATGTCCCTGACCTCACTCCAAGAGTGGTTCTTGCTCTTCCCCTATTCTGTGGTGGAATAGGAGGTATGGTTAACCCACGCTCCCTGGAGGGAGAGCCTCAAGACTACCAGGGCCCTGACAGCTTGGTACAGGTAACCTTGCCCCTCTCACGGTAGGGACAGACTGCTTAAATCAGGAAGTGCAATGCATTAAGTAGCTCCATTAAGCACCACCCCTGTGTCTCTAATTGGACACAAGGCCTGATGACACTACCTTCACTGACTCACTGCACTGCATGTGTGGGGAAAACCCATGATTGCTCCTGGCAACCTGCCCTTACCAGGTATTATAGCCAGGAGGAGGACAGAGCTATAGCCCAAAACTACCCAGGGCTACAAGCTAAAAAATTTCATTTTAATCAATCTGTGTGAACCTCTCCTCCAGTTATGGACTGGAGATTGCTTTACATTATTGATCACATCATTCGTTCAAAAGGAATGACCATATCTGCAATGTATTTGCTGCGTAGGGAAATCAATTGTCTGCCTGTTTGGTCTAAATTGGCGATATTATGGCTGGTAATTATTGTTAGCTTCATTATACATAATAAGACAATGTTTACATATACTGTGTTATATGCATCACATTATTTGCTGTAAATAACTGGTAAGACAAAACTAGTTTTTTTTAAAGAGTTGATAGAAAATAATGCTGCATTCTTTGGCTACTGATCACCATGCGGGTTATTCATTGAACTATTATTATTGTATGGAAAGTCCCATTAAAGTCAATGACAGTGTCTATGCCGTAGGGCCCACCCCTGATAAGCACTATTGCAGTTTAATGAATAACCCACTATGCGTCAATAGAAAAAATCTCAAAATAATTTTGGGTAAAATATTCAAAAGTCTTCCAGTGATCATGAATTCACCATCGTACCTTCTGTTTTGCCTGATATTTCCAACCATTGTGTTATTGAATAAAAACAATCTCATCCAATTGTGTTAGAAAAGTTGATAATTTTTTAATATAAATGCCCATGGTGAGTTATTTCATATACATTTGAATGTACTGTATACAAATTATATGTAATGAGAGAATACATCATTATATGAATTATGTTACTTGTTTTCATAGTTAATCTACAGTATATAGATTGGCCAAAAGATGAAGGGAAAACAAATTGAATCTCTTAAAGGTAAGCCATTAACATCCACGGTTTCACAGATTAAAACTCTTGCTATGTTAATGTGTTTAGCTACACCATGCCACCTAGTGCTGTTCCAGTGAAGAAATGAACCTTGTAGGTTCTGGTTAAAAACCAAACATTTTTTATTAAAAAGGTCTAACATAAAAAAAACCTCCTATTCAATATTCTGTAAAGTTGGTTTTTTTTGCAATGCAAATGAATGGAGCTAAAATATTTGTTAGCAAGAAGACGATTCCTAGCACATGGAATAGGGTTAAGGAGGGAGATGTTATAAATATTAAAACATTGAGACTGTCTCCCTTATAGAAGATCATGAGATTCATCTACATTGTGGGAGTTTTTAAAGACCTTTTTATGCACAAATGTAAAAATCCTTTAAGAAAGATGAAAATAAAACTATGGGGCCTGTGTACTAAGCGTCATAAACAGCTTTTTTGGTGCCACACGGTAATCTAATTGTAAATTGTGCTTGTGTGCGTTTATGTACTAACCTAACATTTCTCAATCTTCATCAGCATCAAAAATATTTATACGCCTCTGTAGCATATCATTAGCACTAATTCCCATTGTACTTTATGCCATGCCCTTTCCGACTGAAATAAAGCACTTAGCACAGCGTTATTGAGCTTTGAAGACACGTGTTAGCACTTAGGTTAAGGAGCAGGAGGAAAGCAACCAGGCACACGTTCTTGCAAAAAGATGATTTGTTAGCAAATCCAATTCCATCGTTATGACTGCACAAGCAGTCTTTGTCAAGGTGAGGCCTCACAAAAAAAACTTAAGGGATCAAAATATTCTAGGTGCAAAAATTGGGGTAAAAGTGATGCATCACTTTGACCCCAATTTTGCACCTAGAAGATTTTGAGCTCTTAAGCATTTTTGTGAGGTAGGTCCACTAATGTACAACAGGCATTATCAATTATTAACGACCATTCAATAAATTTGAATTATATGAGACACATCGAGTATAAGACCTCCTTGAAGATGACAGATCAAACAGAGCTTTTATAACTTTTGGCTGTCATTAAGAAACCTACTTTACAATTTACAAATCAACTGGGAATGCTGCAGACCTTGCTGTAATTTGGGCGTCAGCTCAGATAAAACAGTTGAATGTGCATATACTGTATAGAGTTAATTTATTCTGGATGGTGGATCTCTCTGATTTTTTCTTTTCAAGTTCAATAAGCATTATCAATATTTTTTCATGACTAAAAGAAAAATATATGAGAAGTACTAGAACGTGATGTAGCAAAGTAGTAAAAAGGTTTTAACAAAGAACTATTGAGAAATGTTGGCAAGGCAGATAGAATGAACACCAGGTATAACTAGGGGTCTCTAATAAGTGGCTGGAACCTTATGGAGGAGGAAAAAATAGGCCAGTATTGAGACAATAGAAGAAGCAACTTAAATTATGGTCAAGCAATTTCAGATGTACAACTGGGACATGCTATAATTATATTTGATCTTACAGTCTTTAGTGCTTACATTTGCTAGTTCAGAATGACCGTGCTAAAAGAGGAATGTGTAATTAATACAATCTGCATTAGGTTTGTGTATTCCAGTTTTGCTCTGCTTGCATTACCATGGGATTTGCTAAGTGGCTGCATTAAGCTTAGAAAGAGTAATTTACTGTATGTATTATGATAAGATACATGTTTGAGGAGGTTTAACTAAACAAATTGAGAAGACCAGTTGCACATGATTTTCAGTAGACAAAGCCAAAATAATCAAACAAATATTATTAAAACAATTTGAACTGGGACAAATAATCGAATAGCAATGATTTTCCCTAGTTAACAAAGATATTTAAGGATAAACTGGTCCCATCTTCCCATTTAGAATGCTTGGTAAATACAAAAGAAGGTATTGTCAGCAAAGCAAATTACTATAACTAGTAAAACATGTTAAAAAAAATATATCAATGGCGCTCTGCACTAAGACATTAAAAACATATATTATATAGTAATGGAAATATACAACCAGTGGCGTGGATGTTTCTCCTGGGAATGGAAGTTCCACAAGTGATGGGATACCATGTAAGGGAAAAAAATTCACAACATAGTGTAATACTGTTAGGCATACACTATGTTGTGAATTTTTTAGTATATTTCCATTACTATATAATATATGTTTTTAATGTCTTAGTGCAGAGCGCCATTGATATATTTTTTTTGTACTGTTCAATACCTGACTGGGGTTCAGGGATATATCACAGGCTGCCTACACACTAGGATATAGCGCTACCTATTTGTTTTTTATCTAGTAAAACATGTTATATACATATTTTCCCCAACTCTCTGTAATTGACAAAAATAGGAGAGAAATAATGGTCTCATGAACAACATGAATATGTAGTCTACCTTCAGGCTTTTTCCAGTTAACCCACACTGTTTCTATCTTATGGTTTGCCACTTTGACTGGAAATTATATGTGAACAAATAACTCCCTATGGGATGCTAAATTTCTTACTTTTACTTTGAAACTTTCAACACTGTACTGGAATACATGGCAGAGAAGGAAATGGTTTGTGAACTGGTGTAAAATGCTTGTGAGGATTTTGTGTTTGAATGAACCACTGGGATTAGTGCTTGTCCTAAATGATTACAATATTCTTTAACATACTAAAATAAGGACCTTCTTACGTTATACAAAACCCATTAACTTTAACATTAGATTGCCTTGGGGAAATTTGACACAATATCAATACTTGTTTGCAGTAAGAGTTGATAGCCCTTAATTGACTTGAGAATTTTACACATCATGCCAAAAATGTTCATATATTGCTAGAGAACTTATATTTTTAGGCCGACTAATACCAATAGACAGTGAATTGATCTGCCACAGTGGCAGCTGGGCTCAACAGTAGATACAAATTGCAAGACTTGACACAATAGCCTTTAACATGTCAGTGGGAAAAATTATGCTGACTCCCTGCACCTAAAACATTTAAATTCCTCCCCTTGTGAGGTATTCTGTGAGTTAGACAGAAATACGGAAGTAAACAATGTCCCATTTGTTTTAATGCAACTCTGGTCAGCTTCTCTTCTTCAAAACTGCTTTCAATTTTACTCATTTTGGGTTCCAACAAGATGTTAACTGTGGGACATAAATATTTGTACAGGACACAATCCATATTATAATGTTTGTTAATAAGCCAGTAGTGCCTTACTGAGATCTGCTGCCTTTTTCCACAGACACTTTAATGTTGCCACTACTCTCTCAGTTTGTTGCTATCGTGGACAGCTAATGATATGGGTAAATTCCAAAGCAAAAGCCTGAGTGGACGCAGCACTAAACTGTGACAGATTGTCAGAAACCACAAATTCTGTGACTCCATGTTTTTCAAAGATATATTTAAGAGCCTTTATGACCATATCAGTAGAAGTACAGTAACTCAATGTATCTACCTCATATATCTTGAGAAATAATCTGCAAGTATGAGGTATGTAAGTCCACGAGAAAATATCAACATCAATTTTTTGCCAGCTCCATCGAGGAAGAACAGTTAAGATTAATGGTTCTCTTCTTGGCATTGCCTGAAACCATCTTGTTTTCGGTAAGCAGGTACCCCCACCCGAGTTGGAGAATCTTGCCTGAACCTTATATATGTTTTTATGTGCTATTTTATGTGTATTTAGTGTATTTTATGATATTAATGATATGCCATATTAAATGCTATTGTAAGTAGTCACCTGTTGTTCTCAGCGTCTGTTAAGTGTTGTATGTTGTTTGTTTGTTTGTTTATATGTTATACAGTATTATGCTATGATTTGATATTTTTTTATATTTACATGTTCACCCTTATCACGTGGAGCATCCATTTGGACGGGCGATTTCCGTGGCTCTGGTTGTATATTTCTAATTATCTATCAGAATTGTATTGATAATTACAGTGTTGAGCGCCACAGATATAACTTTTTTCCATTTCCATAACCTGACTGGGGGTCAGGGTTATATCATAGGCTGCCATTGTACTGTGGGATATAGCGCGACCTAGTTGTTTTCTCTTCTTGGCATGCTTTTGTCAGGTTTTCACAGACTCATCTTTATGGTGGATCTGCACACTGAGAACAGGCCACTGCACTGCATGTTGCGCTCATTTAGTTATGCCTTGTTGTCCTTAGTGGAATTTAGCTAATATAATTGCATTAGGTCTACTGGAACCCTCAGTCTTTCCCCTTTAAAAAAAGGTCACCTATTAGATGAAGATCTTTCATGACTTTCCAGAATGGAGCAACATCCTTGCTGCCATGTCTGATTGGCCTTCTGGTCATCAATTATCGGTTATACTGTAGCTGGAATACTAGCTGACACTGAAGCCACAAATATCTGGACCTCCTTTTATAACTGTCTGTCATCTGCTAATAGACTATCATGAACTAGAGCCATTGATAAAGTGTTTGTCTTAATTAGTATAGAAAAAAAGGGGGACCCCCTGAAGAAGTGCGCATGCGCACGAAACGCGTCGGGCAGTTTGTAAGAGTTACTCTTAGGACTAAGGCGGAGTACTCACGAGAGAGTAATCGCATTATCAGCAGTAGGATAAGGGGGTTCCGGCGTTTGACCCACCCCCGGTGACGTATTTCCGGCCACGGAGTGGCAGAGAGCGTTTGGAGAGTCTCAGACCCACCCCCAGTGACGCACATCCGGTTGCGGAGTGGAGGACAGTGTTTGGAGCAGCTCCTGAATGCCACACATTCATCTGATGTCGTAGCCGTCAACTACTCACCCTATATCCTTGCTTGTATATTGCGAACATTTTGTAAGTAAGATTCTAGTTTTTCCAAACCGGATTCGTCATCTGCCTATGTTCTTTTTATTTTTTGTGTATTAAATTAACTCTTTGTATTATTTCTCAGCCTTGCTAGTGTTTGTCTAGTATTTGTCTTGTCTTGTTTGTCCTATTTGTTATGATTTGTAGCAGTTTTGCACTATGATGGTTTTCTCTTTTTTCTCTTTTTGCTTTACATGTACCACGTAATATCCTGCTGTGGATTTTGGAAGTGCAAGATTGGACTTACTACTTCTTGACACTTCATCATAATTGGACTTTATTTCTACCCATTTTGGACTCTAGGCGCTGGTCTGTATTGTTTGTTTGTCTTAATTGGCATCTTTTCTTGCATACATGTATGTACAATTTCTTAGTATCTTAGTAGACATAGACAAAATAGGGACATTTTTTTCTTATCAATATTTCTTTTTCGTCTACGCCATTACTGAATGGGTTAACACTCCTACTACCATGAATCATAGAGCAACACAATATTTCTGTCCACCAGCATAAGACCGCCTCTCAAACGTCTGACATTCAACATTTCTATCAAAGAAAACATAAAACAAAATACACAAACTATGAAAACATAAGATAATATTGTCTCACCATGCAGACTGAATAAACAGAGGCAGGGGAAAATGTCTTGATACCATAGAGGATGCATCATCCCCATCGTAGCCAGTACTGATTAGGATTTACCAAAGCAGTTCCATAGGGAGGGAAAAACTAAATTACTACTTGTAGGAACTTTGCATTGTCAGAGGTAGATTGATTTCTGGTAGTGCTTTACAAACATATGGACTGAGTGAGGACCATGTGGCTACTCTACAGATTTCTTCTGGTAAGGCTTGAGCTAGTTCAGCACAAGCTCTTGTAGAGTGTGCCTTGATGTTTACAGGGGAAGGCTTCCTTGAGCTCAGATAGTTAAAAAACTGTATTCAGCAGACCTATCTCAATGTTGAAGCTTTAGAGCCCAAAGAACCTTTTTCTGACCCATGAATAAGAGATGGTCCACGTTCCTATTTTTCTCTGTCTTTTGAATATCTATTTTTAGAGTTCTGACAGCATCCAGATTATGAAGACATTGTTGTGACTCATTTGTCGGATGTGAGAAAAAGGGTGATTTAAATGGAAAAAAGAAACCAGTTAAAAAGGGTGATTTAAATGGAAAAAATAAACCAGTTTAGGCCTAAATTGATTATCGGCAATTAGACAAAGAAGAAGTGCACATAATGATGAAATTTGCACATACAGTACAAAGATGCTGGTCGGTGACCCCTCTGGAAACCTTCCTACAGGATGTCCAGTAAATGGGGTATCGGGACAGACTTAAAGTCCAAGTTATGCTTTAAGCACCATAAGAGGAAGAGCTTCCATACCCGGTAATACACTTGGGGGGTAAATATCCTTCCGTGTGTAGTAGAGTCTGGATAACCTCCTTAGAGAAATCTTTTTCTTTAGGGTTTGCGGCTCAATCTCAAAGCAGCTAAAGAGAGGCTGCCTGGATGCAGATTGAGGATAGGCTTGTGATGTAGGAGGTCCGAAACCTGAGAAAGGGTCTAGTAATTCTCCACGAACATCCATTCTAGGTCGGCAAACTGATACCTTGTGGTCTTATGGGAACTATCAAAATGGCCTCCGCTCTGTTGCCAGCTATTTTTCTTAGAATTCTCTGAATCATTGGGTGTGGAGGAAATACATGCAGAGGCAGGAAGGACCAAGATATTGACATAGCATCCCAGTGTAGTGGTTTTAGATTTCCCCACCTCGAGCAGTTGTGGTCTCTGTGTTATGTCATCAGTTCAATGGGTGGCTTCCCCATCCTGAAACAAGGGCTAGAAATATCTGGTACCAAAATTCCCATTCTCCAGGATGAAGTTTGCTTCTATGTTGTTAGTACTGTACGTACTATATGGTCGGCTGAAATCCAGGGTACAAATTCCAGTTGGACAACGGATTGCTACACTGAGTGGTTCCTTGCCATAATCATCCAGATAGGAGGCAACTAGTGCTCCCAAGGAAGCTGACGTATATGGTGTTAAGATCGTTACATGATGACCATGGACACTTGGGCATAGATAAAACGTTCGGACTCCTGAGGGATAGATTCTACTGGAACAAAATCATGGAGGATGTGGAACATCACTTCCGAAGATGCTTGAGGTGCATCAGGAGGAAAATACTGCCTACACGTGCAACTCTAATGTGCCATCTGAAGAGTTTTGGTCCAATGGATCTAGTATGTATGGACTTTCTGTGCATAGAACAAAACTCCAGGGGCATCTGGAACATACTAGTAATCACTGATCACTATACCCGTAATGCCCAAGCCTTTCCCACTAAAGACCAGAAGGCTCTCATGGTGGCTAAGGTACTGTGGGAGAAATACTTTGTTCATTGCTGACTACCGAACCGCATGCACTAGGACCAGGGCCGTGATTTCGAGAGTAGGTTCTTTAAAGAACTACTAAAGTTGCTTAACGTGAAGAAATCTTGCACAATACCCTACCACCCAGAGGGTGATGCTTTGCCTGAAACATTCATCCGGACCCTGCTGGACATGCTGGGCACTTTGAAAGACTTGGAGAAGGTGAGCTGGAGAAAGCTCGTGGAGCCCCTGGTGCATGCTACAATTGCACCTGCCATGAGTCCACTGAATCCCACCATATTTTATGATGTTCGGCAGAGAAGCCAGGTTACCGGTGGACATCCGTCTGGGAATCTCCACTCATGGAGTGTAAAATGTGGCACACTACCAATATGTCAAAACGACTAAAAATCAACCTGAGGAGAGCATATCAGCTAGCAGAAGGGAACAATGCTAAGCTGAACAATAATAACAAACAAAAATACGACTGCAAGTTATGTTATCGGGAGCTTCGGCCTGGAGACAAGTTCCTTCTGAGGAATCTGGGAATGCCAGGAAAACATAAACTGGTTGACCGATGGAGAGATAGCCCATTTGAGGTAGATTCACAACTATCTGGGATTCCGGTGTACCAAATACAGGACTCTGAAGGACGGATAAAAGTTTGGCAATGGAACCATCGACTGCCCATTCCTCAAGCTGGTGACCCTGATCAATCAGATTCTTCTCCTAATGAGCAGGAGGTATATGAAGACGAACCTATCGCTGGTCCTAGCGGTCACATGCCTACTTTGTCTGGTACTGCTACTTCGACTCTAAACCCTGAAAACCCAGAATTTACCCCAAAGGGTGACAATAACAATGACATTCACTCTATGAGAGGGCAAGGGCCTCAAGCCGCTGGAAACCTCTCTGACCAAGAAAATGAAGAAGAACTTTCAGGGTTACTAAACGTACCAGCTCCCGAATTGAGGAGCAGTCAATGAACTATGTGCCCCCCAATTAGATTGGCTTACAATTAAAAAGGGCAACCCCACCATGGGTCTCAGCAGACGTCTAGGGACATATTTGCGCCTATTATGTCTGTCTTGACGAGGTACAGTATATCATGCCATTTAAGTTATGCTGTATAAACGTTGAATTATATTGTTCATGCAACTGTATTTTTGTTATATAAAAGTGTGTGACTATGTATTTTCATGCGGGATCGATGAGGTCTTTGCCAGGGGAGAGTGTAGTACTCTTAGCTATCTTTGTTCTCATAAGTAAGGGTCATTTAGTTAAATTATCTGACCAAAGTATTTTGAAACCTGTAACCACACCAATGTACTGTATACCCTTTTTACAGGTAATAACACTACCAGCAAATGCTCTCTAATGGAGGGAGAACTGTCTCAATAGACCAGTCATTCACAGGTACATAACACGGCCTGCTATTTAAAAGGGGTAATGGGCAAGCTTAAATCCATGGAGTAGAGGTCTCAAATCTCCAAATAAATGTTACCAATTTGCATTAGGTTAAACTCCCAGTAGCACTACTTTTGACAAAAATATATATGGTGTGGTGAGTTTGGGGTCTACGCTTGCAGGGATTGTGTATATTATTTTAGTCTCCCAATTTTATTTAGGATTTTATATTTATTTTAAGAATAATTTCATGCTTTATTATACTATTTCAGCATTATTTTCCATACTTTGGTAAAAATCAAATACCAAAATCAAAGAAATTGAAACCCAATTTTCTTTAGCACCAAATCCACATCCAATCTCAGAAAAAGATTTAGAACCTAAAATACAAGTGAAAGTTCCCACCCATAACATTTATTTAAGAAGCAGTGAGGAACAGCAGAATTTCTGAAACATAGCAAAATCCATACCACACAAAAGGTGTAGCAGGGTACCCTCCCTTGCCTCACCCTGACAGTGGTCCCATCGCATGGGAGGGTTTAGTGAGCTGTGGCAGCCATTTTGTGGTTCGCGCTGCAGGTAGAGGAAGTCCAGTAATTCAGGATTCCCTCTGTGGACTGGAGTCTGCATGCTAAGTCCTGATGGAGCCGGCAAAGGGAGAGGTACTGCACCGACACACTTTATTCGAGCAAATACCCAGTATGTACCTGGCAGATACCTGGAATGCGCCGCTCCTCACCTCTGACAAGCCCCGTTGCGTTTGCCTTCCCAGCCTGGGTTCATGCCTGGCTGACGGGCGGCTGATCTGTTAAATGATAATGATTAGGATTTAATAGGCTGCAATGCTTCGCGGGTCTACCAGATGGCATAAATTCATGAATTGTAATGCAGTATATATATATAAATACTGTGCAGTATTGCAGCCAGCGGGAATAAAATGCTTCAATCCCTGCCTGGAAAATAACGCAATGCACCCGGGCAGAAAACAGTCACAAACCTCAATACACCCGGATATACCCGAATTCGTGGGACTAGCCGAGCTCGAATAAAGTGTGTCGCCAGTGTAGTGTCCAGGGAGCTAGTCAATCCCCTGGACTAGGACAGACCCATTCCCCCTAGGCCCCAGGTAGTTTCCCCTAAATGGTAGTGGATGTATTGTAGGGCCGGCCCATAGTGAAGGATTTGCCCCTTTAGTATACGGACGACTCAGTGGAGCAGACGGAACTGCAGCGGAGGATTCCCCAGGCCTGGCGGAATCGACACTGCAGTACTACGGGACGTAAGATGAGAAGGGGATTGTGCTGGAGGCCCACATCGTGGGACCAGGCTTGTAGCTTGTCTACAAAACCCCTGGTGTACTCGAGTAGCCAGGATGGTACCACCACGTGCACCAACACTTCACGGGAGGGTAGCTCTGCACTCACATATATTTGTTGGGACTGTTCTGTGGACATCAGGTTCTAGGTGCCCAGGGCACCCTCAGTACTTTGGGGAATACTGTTACTGTATTGTCATAATCTATATTGTGTATGTTGTGTTATTAGGAAACTATGGGACCATAATAAATCGGTTGTACATACGTCTTGTGATTATTAGAGGTATACCAAATAGGTATACCGGTTCCCGTGAGGGGCTATCCCACCAACACAGGGATCCTCACAGTTGGAGGCGCTGCACCAGCCACCCCAGGCTCCCCAAGCATGGAGTCTTAGACCCCATGACACTCTTATTGTACATAACATTCAGGGACTATTTAAAACCTCAAGTCATAAATCGCATACTACATAGGGGGAGGGATAGGCTCTGGTTACAGATAACATTCCAAAAGACACTGTTATTAAGTAAAACCTTTGCTTGCTTCATTCATTGTAACATCGCCGGAAGAAGAGATCAGTGTATCTCGAAAGCTCGCACAAATAAAAGCATTTCGTTAGCCACAGAACGGTATCATCTATTCATTCTTGATTATTAAAGCTCAGCTAACACGGTACAGATACCTCTACACAAACACATATATGTATATGTATATGTATAGAGTGGCGGCCGCCTTCAGCCTCGTGCGGCCGTTTCAGCGCGACTTTTAAAACCGCTGGCAGATGCAGTGTTGATGCGGCATGTTCCGGTATTTTTAGGCGCCGCGGGCGGTTTCATTGTATTAGCGCTATTAGTGCTGTCTCACCATGAATGCGGCATGAACGCGGCAAAGTGCGTGACATTCGGAAAACATTCCCGAAAAAATTTGGGGATGTACTGTAGGAGAATAAAACTGGCCGCAACAGTATGTATGTATATAAACCCCTTAGGCAAAGAATGACTTCTCTAAATCTCTTCCAAACTTGAGGAAATCAAATGGTACATCCACCAATCAGTAGTGGGAGGGGTTAACCCCTTCATTACCTTAGCAGTAGTAACCACTAAGGCAATGAAGGGGTTAACCCCTCCCGCAACCCTACCGGTAGGCATATGCGTGTCATCACATTTAGGCGCATGCGTGTGTGTCTCGTTGGAACTTTGTTGAAACGCATATGCGTGTCATCACATTTAGGCACATGCGTTTATGTCTCATAGGAACCTTGTTGAAACGCATATGCCTGTCATCATATGTAGGCGCATGCATGTATGTCTTTGAACTACAAGTACAGGTACAGTATAATTCAGCCCACCCGGATCAGTGTGATACTGTAAATCCTTCCTGGGGATTTGGCGAGAATGACATCTCATTCAATGTGAATTTAAAGTCTGAAAAAAAAAAAAAAAAACATTTTTGTTTCTCGACATGGGCTTGCATAACAATTTTTGCTATACTTAGAATCAATCACTATCTTTTTAATTCTACACTAGTCACGTATACTGTACTTTATGAGGTGGGTGGCATACTGCCATTTTTATTTGGGGGTGTGGGGTTCAAAACATTCTGATGACATTTTCAAAAGATTTATTTGAACTAATAATCCTGCATACACCCCCCCCCCCCCCTACAGACACAAACACACACGCACTGTAAGCCTAACAATCCAAAGTGAATTGAACTGCTCATCAACACCTCCCCCCAAAGTGATTCATTAGACACATGCCCGGTCCGGGAAAGCTGTTGTAAATTTGAGTAGTAGCACACCCCCCGCCCCCCCCCCCCACCTCCTCCCACGCACACACAAATCCTAAAGTATTTCAAATGCTTATCGACACCTCCCCCAAAGCTATTCATTTAACTGGATGCTTTGTGTAGTCTTCTTAAGGCCATTTTGAAACACGCATGCACACGTGTGAAAAGACCTTCTTGGGGATTTGGCGAGAATTACTTCTCATTCAATGTGAATTTCAAGTCTGAAAAAAAAATAGACCCCTTTTTGTTTCTCGACATGGGCTTGCATAACAATTTTTGCTATTCTTAGAATCAATCTCTAGCTTTTTAATTCTACACTACAGTTATGTATACTGTACTTTATGAAGTGGGTGGCATACTGTAATTTTTATTTGTGGGGGTGGGGGGGTTCAAAACATTCTGATTACCTGTTCAAAAGATTTCTTTGAACTAATAATCCTGCATACACCCCCCCCCCCGACACACACACACACTGTAAGCCTAAAAAAACAAGTGAATTGAACTGCTTATTATCGACACCTCCCCCCAGAGCGATTCATTAGAGGTTGAATCAATTAGAGTAGAGGTTAATTTCTAGGCTTTGTTTAACTGTGTAAACTGGAGTAGTAGCACATCATCCCCCCACCCCCCCCCTCACACACAGACACACACACAGACACACAGACACACACACACACACACACACACACACACACACACACACACACACACACACACACACACACACACACACACACACACACAAATTTCAAATGATTCTCATGAATTTAAAAAGGAACAATTTTATTTGTGCAGGATATTCATGGGAAAATGAATATTACAAAAATACAGTAGGTCGTCTCTTCGTTCAAATTTACAATATTGTCTTTATCTTCTTCAGTCTGTAGTTAAGGGTGGAGGCTGGAATTGCATTTCCTTACGGGTGGAGGCTGGAATAGCATTTCCTTAAGGTTTTCCTGACTCTCTGAGTTCTTAGCTCTATCTGGCACTATTGGTCTAGTATTAGCTAGACAGTGTATGCCGATTCCTCCCTTCAACAGATACAACAAAGCGCTGACGTCATACTCGCAATCCTGCGAGACTGGAGGGATAGCCAGGACAACACTGGAGGCAGCTGCAGACACATCTGAGCCTGTGCGGAGTCTCGGCGTTCCAGGTGGAGCCAGAACCAACTAGCCGCCATACAGATCAGCAGCGAGGAGAGGATCTTGATATCCTACATGCCTGTTTTATCTGCTACTTTGTAAGTAGCCTTTTGTCTTTTGCGCATTCTGAAGAATACAAGCATACTTCACCATATTTTGCTTCTTTTTTATTATTTCAGATTAATCTTCATTGGTTTCGTCCATATGCTATTAATTCTTCCCTGATACTTTGCAACAGTTTTCACTTATCACTATTTGCGCCTGTGTTTTTTCTCTCCTGTCTATATTTCCATTACTATTGTGTATAGTATTAACACATTGGCAGCATTTAATGGTACATTGTCTGATCATAGTGTTTTAATTGCACTGTTAGTTATTCTCTCTCTCTCTCTCTCTCTCTCTCTCTCTCTCTCTCTCTCTCTCTCTCTCTCTCTCTCTCTCTCTCTCTCTCTCTCTCTCTCTCTCTCTCTCTCTCTCTCTATATATATATATATATAATATATATATATATATATATATATATATATATATATATATATGCATATATATAATATATATATATATGTAGTAAGGTAAGTACAGGTACAGTAAGTATGATACAGGTAAGTATGGCACTATATATATATATATATATATATATATATATATATATATATATATATACAAATATAACTGTATGCTCATCTGCATGTCTTAGGCAGGTCTGCAACCCCGCCTTTACATATACACAGACACACACACATATATATTTATACAACAAAGCAATAAATATATAGATCATATAGCTAGCGTGTTGCCCATTCTTTTACAGCGTAATGGGCAGGCCACCGGAATGTAGTAAGGTACTGTACTGTAGTAAGGTAAGTACAGGTACAGTAAGTATGATACAGGTAAGTATGGCACTATATATATATATATATATACACACATACATATATACACATATACACACACACAAATATACACACACATATACATATACAGCAGCGGCAGCTCTTATTCGAGCAAAAGCCGCTGGCTGTATGTGGCTGGGAAGCGGGTAGCCGCGGCGCGTGGCGGCGCACTGTGACGTCACAGTCACAGGCGCGCCCGGCTTCCCCGTCTTCCCCGGCTTCCCCAGGCTTCCCCGACACCCCTGGAGATGAAATTAAGGTAAGCGGGGGTTCGGGGAAGCAGAGTGGCAGAGCAGATGGGGTACAGGGGTCCGGAAGGGTGTGTAAATTGCGCGCGATGGAGGAGGGGGGGTGAGTGGGGGAACGCGGCGGCGCGCGTGCATTACTGGCGGCAGCTGGGGCAGATCCCGGCATGCCGCCGGTATTTAGTGCAATAAGATATGTCGCTACTGTATGGTCGACAAATCACCAAAAAATCTACTCGAACAAACAAAAAAATCTACTCGCCACCTAGTACCACACGTGTGCTGCTTGGGCCAATAGGAGCTCGCCACGATGTTAAATCCACTCGCCCGGGGCGTGCAAATGTATAGGTTTGTCGAACACTGTATATATATATATATAGAACAAACAAAAAAACAGCGCGGCTCCCATAGTGTAAAATTGTAATTTAATAATTAAAATGTCGTGCAAGTGAATCACGGAGACTTACAATGTGCAAGTAAAATAGAGACATAAATATAAAGTCTTTCGTAGTCACCCGATGGAGCCTCCGTGGAGAGATGATGAGTTGGTGTCCAACACACTCCTGCCGTGATCGCCAGGTGGGTGCGCGCGCACCTAATCTCCCACTGGTAATAGATCTTGCGAGAGTGTGTGTCCTCCAACGTAACAGGATGCTGACACAACAGTCAGACTTCCTGCATCAACCGTGATGTGAATCCAAGTGCCGGCTCCAAAAGCAATAGAGTAACTAATAAATAAACTCGAAATGTTCATAAATAATACATAAATCAATAAGTCCAATACTAGCTCCTTCCCTTAAATATACACACATGTATATACACACATACACATACACACACACACACACACACACACACACACACACACACACACACACACACACACACACACACACACACACACACACACACACACACACACACACACACACACACACACACACACACACATATATATATATATATATATATATATAAATATACCATAATACTGAGTTAAGTTACACTGGCGACACACTTTATTCGAGCTCGGCTAGTCCCACGAATTCGGGTATACCCGGGTGTATTGAGGTTTGTGACTGTTTTCTGCCCGAGTGCATTGAGGTATTTTCCAGGCAGGGATTGAAGCATTTTATTCCCGCTGGCTGCAATACTGCACAGTATATATATATATATACTGCATTATAATTCATGAATTTATGCCATCTGGTAGACACGCGAAGCATTGCAGCCTATTAAATCCTAATCATTATCATTTAACAGATCAGCCGCCCGTCAGCCAGGCATGAACCCAGGCTGGGAAGGCAAACGCAACGGGGCTTGTCAGAGGTGAGGAGCGGCGCATTCCAGGTATCTGCCAGGTACATACTGGGTATTTGCTTGAATAAAGTGTGTCGGTGCAGTATATAAAAACATTATATACATACTGTTGCGGCCAGTTTTATTCTCCTATAGTACATCCCCAAATTTTTTCGGGAATGTTTTCCGAATGTCACGCACTTTGCCGCGTTCATGCCGCATTCATATATATATACTGCTGTGGCCAGCTTAATTCTTACATTTACCCGGGCCATACCGGGGCTTTTTTCGGCTGGCGCCGAACTTGGCCGCGCGCCAGC